>NC_138740.1:38243480-38545980 GCF_965113295.1 Leuciscus leuciscus
TGAAGAGTGGACATAAACCACATTCAACCTCCCCTGTCTAGCTCTACACTCATAAGGATATCTGTCAGGACGATATTACTGCCACAAGTTAACTGAGGAAGTGTGTTATACTGCACTCTCACATCCCATCATGGAGGGGCAACAGTGGGTGTAGTCCACTTAGGGCTGGGCAATAATTGCAATATAATTTTTTTTTATAACAGTGATATGTGTAGTCCACTTCATTCTATCCATCTGCCCATTCCTTGCAAACTTTAGAAAGTGTGCAAATATAGTGACTATGTTTACACAAACACCTGATGGAAGAGATATAAAAACATCAGCTTTTTCTAAAACACATTCACATCCTTACCCACCTTGCCCACCCATGTGGATTATTAAAAGCATCCGCCTCAACTTTCTCTGCACATCTAATTCCTGAGATCTAGACACACCACATAATATAATCTAAGCCAGGTTGGAATTGGCCACAGAGCCACAGACTTCCTGAGCATTGATGTTTAATTAATATTGATATTTAATTGGAAGAATTCGTAGGGCAAGCTTCCAAATCTAAAAATGGGACTTGAGAGCAATGGAGCTAACAGGAGAAGAACAAATAAAAGAATACTTTTATTTGAATCTCTTCAAACTCCTCCCCATGCTCTGCATACAATCTCCACTGTTGATACCCGAACCGCCAAGTGCAGACGCTCCACTCTCATCTGTCAAGAGAGAGTCAAACCAGGGCGGAGCTACACACAGCGAATGCATATGGATAGACCTACAGCCAATCAGAGCAAAGGAGTAAGTGACGTATGTTCTTCATTCATCTTTCCGATCTACAAATGCCTTGATCGCGGTTCTCTGTTCCTCTTTTCAAATGAATGCGCAGTTGATATCTTCTATAACAGACTCGATGGCGGAATCTACACATCTCAATTCTCCAGCGGCAGCCATCTTTGTTGTAAACTAATTAAACCCAAGCGCTCTTTGGTGACGTGGATGATTACGTGACTCTTGATCATCTGTCCATCATCGTATAAAGCCCTGACAATTTGATTGGTCCGAACAGCTCTGGTTCGAGCATAGTTGCTCCACAACGGATCAAGTCCAGACCGAACTTCCCGACCTCAAATGTTGTTGGCGGGGCTAAGTTCGGCTGGCATCCAGGCTAGCGAATGCAATGAATCACAATAAAATTCTTTCAGCTCCCTCAGAAGCAGATTTCCCTCTGTGCAAATACTTGAATCTCATCCCTCGAGAGAGAATCAAACAAGAACACAGCTCTTATCTTTATTATATTATTGCGCGATTAACTTTATGGCGCGATTTCACACGTGCTTCAGACACTGGTTTCCATGCCATCCCCATAGCATCAGCGACTGACACAGTATTGAGTTCCCCCGAAAGGCAACCAAATAGAGTTATAACTGAGAAGAAATTATACAATAATCTGTTATATTGATCGTTGTTTGTGTTATACTACATCTGAGAATGTTTTTTTCTCTGTTCCCTTAGAAAGCAGCAGCTCTCATAATCTAAGCAGCAAAATATTCTCCATCATCGTCGTTGATTAAACAATGTATATTTTATATTTTTATATTTTTTTATATATTATTTATTATAATACACATTCATGTAATATCAAAAAATATCAAGCCTATTGTAAGAACTGATTTTCCTGCTAAGACCAAACTAACCCTGCAATAAATGTGTCGCTTCTTCTTGAGTCTCTCCATTTTTGTCTGACTTTGGTTTGAACATAAAAGGCTAAAGGTTTTATATATTTTCAGTGCATGTGTGTGTGAGGTAAAAGGACACAAGCTGTTGAAGCTCCGCCCCCTGTGCCGGGAGCAGCAGCTCATTTGCATTTAAAGGGACAGACTCAAAAACTGTGTTTTTTTGCTCACCCTCAAAAAGTGACAATTTTAACATGTTATATAAAATATCTGTGGGGTATTTTGAGCTAAAGCTTCACATACACACTCTGTGGACATCAGAGACTTATTTTATATCTTGTGAAAAGGGCATTATACCACCCCTTTAAGGGGTTTTAAGGGACCAGGTGGTGAACCTGCAAGTGCTGCCCATGGAGGAGGCCGACCCAACTCTGTCCCGTTCGTGCTCTGCTACTGTACGTGGACCGAGCGCAGAACTTCAAGACCTCAGACCAGCTCTTCGTTACGGAGGCCAGCAGAAGGGAAAGGCTGTCTCCAAGCAGAAGATGTCCCACTGTGTGGTGGAGAAAATGCTGTATTACTGCTCCTACAAATAAAGCTCTTTCTGATTATGCTGTTAGACATTTGACAAAACAGGGTTGTCCCTGAGATACAAACATGTGGCTCACAGTAAATCAAGAAAACAAACTAACCGTGTTGAGCTATATAACAATAATTCCTTTTTTGTTGATAAATTTTGGGATACACAAGTTAACAAAATATTCAACATAGTTCTAGTGGTTTTTGGATATTTTATATCAAGAATCTTACATATCGTGACTTTAAAATACTTTTTTTTATACAGTTTTACATACTGTCTTATAAACTAACATCGTTTTAAAATATTGGTTTATAAAGAAACAGGTCATTGCACAGGTGATTGTGCTTTAGAAAATGAATGCTTACACTGGAGAGAGAGCTGAAAAACTATAGAACTGTATATACTGTAATAACATCTGGCCGAAGGAGCAGAGGATGCTTAATTATTTATTTATTTTCATTACTGTAATTGTCAGGATACTGTATTGTGTTGCATACCAAGTTCATAATCAATTCTTTGGTATTTGAACTTTTCTTTTCTTGTGCTTTTCATCTGTAAGATCACTTTACAGTAGTGTAATGATAATTACCTTCTCTTTAAGCTCATGTTGTATTTTACTGTATCTTGCACCCCTCAATTTATGTTGTACTGTAATAAACATTTAGCTGAGAGATCACTAACGTTGTGTTTTGCGGTATTGCTTTGGCAAAGCATCTGTCAATCGAACAAAAGACACAATTGCGATATAGCTTATGGTGTATGGCGGACCAGTAGTGCCACTTAAAAATTAAATGAAGAATCAATGTATCAGATTAATAATTCAAACATAAAATGTATATAAATAAATCACTTTTAAATGGACAAATTAATAGACATTTTTAAAGTTGTTTATTTGATTCATGTTTTTAAATGTATTTTAATAAAACCATAAAACCATTAAAAAAATAAACATTTTAAATGTATGAATAAATAGACAAATTTAAAATAGTTAATTTAATTCATGTTTTTAAACGTAGATTAATAAAATAAAAAGGACATTTATAAATAATTTTAAATGCACGTTGAATCGCTTTTTTTTTAAAAAGCATGTGGCAAACCTTTTCTCTCTCTATTTGCCAGATGCTTTTCTTTGTCGTTTTGCCAAATGCTTTTATTTATCCATTTGCCAATCGAGTTAAAAAAAATGCCATTGGACAGTACACACATGGGAGCACCCAATCAACTTTCGCCTCAATTTGAAGCACTAAAGTCTCTCCCACTTGTAAATGTAACACGCACTGTCATTGGACAGTTCGAGAAA
This sequence comes from Leuciscus leuciscus, assembly GCF_965113295.1. NCBI lineage: Eukaryota > Metazoa > Chordata > Actinopteri > Cypriniformes > Leuciscidae > Leuciscus > Leuciscus leuciscus. The sequence continues at coordinate 38,247,022 of NC_138740.1, forward strand.
CTATACGTCATTACAGCGGGAGTTTGAAGACGGGTTCGAGAGACGCAAAAATGTCCGGTGAATCTGAACGTGTTTGGAGAGGCATTGTGGATCATTTGTTTGCTTTAGCTGATTTCTGCGAAAGAAATTGTCCTCTCAATTATCATTTTGTATATAGAAGAGTTTCACAGTTGAGGGAAGACGTTGCAAACACAGCGGATAATTGTGGTTGTACAAAAACTCGGACTGTTGCAGCCATCACGCTATTGTACTTCCAAGCATTCTTGAACAACACCAGTCGTTGGATGTACCAGCAGAAGAGACGGCAAGATGTATCGGTGTGTCGCTAAGGACAGTCCGACGAAAACTTTACATGATGGTTTAAGGTATGTAAAAGAAAATGTTGTGTCAATGTTTCCAGAAAGAATAGCCTCCCATGCCTTGAACGGCCTGCACGCGTTTAACTACAGCGGTCAATCGCATGACTGACTTTATAGTATTATATACAGCATGTAGAAACATTAGGCTGGATATTTACTACAGTTAAGTTGGTTACGTGAAGGGGGGAAAGTGCTTTAAAGGGTAGTGAAGTCGGAATTTGTTAAAATATTATCATATAATTGTATTATGTAAAACTTTTGTGTAATACTACTGTCACGGGTGACAAAATGCTGGGAAAAGCGGAACCTTTCTTTTCTCTTTCTATGTCCCCGAGGGGAGTTATTTTGGTGTAACACCTCACTCCGGTTCCGGGTGTAGCGGAGATATTGCGCAAACTAATTACAGCTGATGCACGACAGGTGTGAGGGAGAGAGAGGAGCGGTGTTTGTACAGGCTTTCCGTTTCACAAGAGGAGGATAAAAGAGCCATTCAGAGTCGAGTTAGTGCGAAGGTTGGAACTGGTACAGGTCAATCGGTGTTCAGTTGATCAGTTGTTTGGCTGGGTCTCTGTCGTTGTGTTTTGGGGTAGAAGATCGCCGGTTTGGACGCTTACATTGGACGCTGTCATCCTGGAAATTCGTGTAAGTGAGGAACTGCCATTTGAGTCTGTCGTTGGGAGCTGCTTGGGGAAAATTACTGGATTGAATTGTGGCTTGGATCTGCACTGGAAGAGGAAAAGAGAAGGATAAGTGAATTAAATTACATCGTTGAATTAAATGTAAAGCTTGAAGCAAAGACTGTGAATGTGGAACTTACTATTGAGGAGGACATCTGTTTCAGATGCGCTGGAGAGAATGGAGAGTTGAATATTCCCATTGAAATGCATGGACGAAGCGAGTTTTTCTGATCAGCCCTACTGTGTGTGAGTGATTTGCAGTTGTTTGCCTTACCTGATGCACGCTGAATTAATGCTGTGGATTTGTAGTGGACACGAGTGCTGTGTGCTATGCTGAGAAGAGTCTCCCAACGCCTGCTTTCATTCTTGTGAAATGATCTACTTGTCCTCATCCAAAATTCAGAACGATGCAACTGAACTGGTGAAGTAATGCTTTGTATTATCCTCTCTTCCACTGAGTATTGTTGTGAAGTAATCCCTTATTGAAGGCTCCTGTTAACCCTCTCTCTCTCTGAAATTACAAGTCTCGTGAAGAACCGTATGGCTGTGGAAAAGTCTGAACCGTTATACTTAGTGATGGAGCCCTGAAGATGTATAACATCGCTGATAAAGTCGCAATTTCCTTTTTATGTCTTGACGAGAGAAACTGCTGTTGAGAGAAGAAACCTTACCTGTTACCTACCGCCTGAGTCCTGCAGATGTGCAGCAACGCTGTGAAGTGAGTTTTAAAGTCACAATTTCCTTCTCACGACCTGTTAAGAGAATCTGCTGTTAAGAGAAGAAACCTTACCTGTTACCTACCGCCTGAGTCCTGCAGATGTGCAGCAACGCTGTGAAGTGAGTTTTAAAGTCACAATTTCCCTCTCACGACCTGTTAAGAGAATCTGCTGTTAAGAGAAGAAACCTTACCTGTTACCTACCGCCTGAGTCCTGCAGATGTGCAGCAACGCTGTGAAGTGAGTTTTAAAGTCACAATTTCCCTCTCACGACCTGTTAAGAGAATCTGCTGTTAAGAGAAGAAACCTTACCTGTTACCTACCGCCTGAGTCCTGCAGATGTGCAGCAACGCTGTGAAGTGAGTTTTAAAGTCACAATTCCCCTCTCACGTCCTGTTAAGAGAATCTGCTGTTAAGAGAAGAAACCTTACCTGTTACCTACCGCCTGAGTCCTGCAGATGTGCAGCAATGCTGTGAAGTGAGTTTTAAAGTCACAATTTCCCTCTCACGACCTGTTAAGAGAATCTGCTGTTAAGAGAAGAAACCTTACCTGTTACCTACCGCCGAGTCCTGCAGATGTGCAGCAACGCTGTGAAGTGAGTTTTAAAGTCACAATTCCCCTCTCACGTCCTGTTAAGAGAATCTGCTGTTAAGAGAAGAAACCTTACCTGTTACCTACCGCCTGAGTCCTGCAGATGTGCAGCAACGCTGTGAAGTGAGTTTTAAAGTCACAATTCCCCTCTCACGTCCTGTTAAGAGAATCTGCTGTTGAAGAAGTAAACATTACTTGTTACTTATCGTTTGAGTCCTGCAGACGTGCAGCAACGCCGTGGAGTAAGCCTTCCTAGCCACTATCGTTCCATTGTGTCCCGAAGACAGTGGAAAGTCGTTTCAGCGGCTACTCCGGTCCAATAGCTCGAGAAGACAGGAGTTGCTCATTCTTTCTTCAAGTTGATTATTATTCAATAAAGATTGTTACCTTTGAACCAAATTACCTGCTTCCTCTTTTGTCCATCTGTTGCGTGCCTGTGGTGTTGGCTCCTCACGGTGGTGTCTGGAGTCAGGGGCGGCTGGTCAGCCGAGTCCGCCCCGGCCTGCACCGGTGACACAATTTGGCGTAAGTCGGCAGGATTGCCACCGTGAGTTGTAGCGGCCACAGGTACGCGATGGTGGACGAAGAGGTTCCATCAGTTCGTTCGCAAGTAATGCCCATCATGATGGGAGCCCCTTGGGCACAACGCTATGGAGGACCAGGATCGGAGCTGAGTTTTCAGGACTGGAAAGCGCAGACGGAATATCTGGCTGGATTACAAGGACTGAGCGCATCGCAAAAGGTACAGTTTGTGCTAGGATCGTTAGAAGGAGAAGCCAAAAGGGAAGTTCTTGCTGCATCAGAAGCTACGCGGGCCACTGTGAAGAATATCTTTGATTTCTTGTCTGGAGTATATGGAGATTCTACCCCGGTAGCCATCCTTCGTGCCCAGTTCTTTAACTGTCAGCAGGGGCCTCAGCAGACTCTGCGAGCATACTCCCTGAAACTGCGAGAGCAGTTTGGCCGGCTGAAAGGTCGACAAGATCATGGACTGGGAGAAGGAGAGGGCTTATTGAGAGACCAGTTTGTTTTGGGGCTGCGTGAAGGACCGGTGCGCCAGGGCATACGGCTCCAGCTTCGACGAGACCCCACTATGTCTTTTGAGGCTCTTCGACAAGAGGCCTTGGCGTTGGAGTCAGATCAGGGAGAGACGACTCGGACACCGGTTCGTGTGGCGGCCAGCAGCGCCACAGTGCCCGCGCCTGTTGAGTCAAGTGAGTGGAAGCAGAAATTGAGGACAGAATTACTGGAGGATGTTAAGGGACAGATGGCAGAGTTGTCTCGGAGTCTTTTGGGTGAGCTTCATCGAGGTCGAGTCGAAGGTGGACCGATGGTGCGAGGAAGATCATATTCAGAGGAGGGGCCAAGACCTGTACGCCGCCCTCCGCGTCCGACGGGCCCCCGGTTTCAGTGGGATCATCAGGGTCGACCCATCTGTATCAATTGTGGAAATCCGGGACACATCAGCCGCCAGTGCGACCGTCGTCGAAGCTCTCAAGGGGGTTTTTAGTCCCACCGGTCACTGTGGGTCAAGTGGCCGGGACCCCTTCGAGAGACCCTTGTTTTGTTCCTGTGATGAGAGACGACTGGGTTGGGCGTTGTCCCACCGTAGAAGTTCAAGTTAATGGAATGAAGATTAATTGTCTGGTCGATACAGGTTCTCAGGTCACATTGTTTTCAGAAAGTCTGGCTCTGGAGCTATTCGCGGATCATCGGCTTCACAGGACGGAAACTTCAAGACTCACATTACGTGGAGCGAATGGATTGGATATTCCTTATACTGGGTACATCGTGGTAGACTTTCTGGTTCGAGGGGTTCCTGTCCACCAGAAGGGTGTTGTCATTGTTCGGGACCATTGTTTGGGTCTCCATCGAGCACTGCTAGGGATGAATGTTGTCCTGGATTGCTGGGAAGAGCTGTTTAAAGACCGACCGGCCCGAACGTCCCCGTTAGCAGTGAGGCAGGACTGGGACCAGATCCTGGCCGATTGCCGAAGAGTTCATGCAGCAAGTCAGGTGCAAGAGCGGGAAGATATCGGTCGAGTCATCTGCCGGTATGCTCTGTCTGTTCCAGCCCGGAGTGAGGCTGTTCTTTGGGTCCGAGTGCCGGCTGGACCCCGTGAGTCAGGTAACTGTGTCCTGGTAGAGCCTCATGAAGATTGTCAACCCATCGAAGTAGCCCATGGGCTAGCGGTCATACGACGAGGGCGAGTTTCAGTGAAGGTGCGAAACGCCCATCCCTACCCAGTACTCCTTCGTCGACACCAACGTCTGGTCCGAGTTTCATCTGTCCGTCCTGTCCAAGTCCAAGAGCAACAAGATGTCTGTTTCAGGCAGGTGAGCCCTGCGGTGGTAGAAGTTGCCGTCCGTCCAGTGGAGGCCAGTACAGGCCCTGTGAGGGGAGGAATGCCGACCCATTTGATGGGGGAATCTTTGAAGGGTGATGACCTGGAGGAAGGACAAGTGTTACAGCTCCAGGAGCTCCTGAAGAGGTGGAAACATGTGTTCTCGACCCATGAGGAAGACTATGGTTGTACAGGAGTGATTAAGCATCAAATACCCACCGGGGAAGCAACACCTAGTCGGGAGCGGTACCGTCCGGTGCCCCCCACCCTGTACACCGAAGTCCGTGCCCTGTTAAAAGGGATGCTAGATGGAGGGATCGTTCGAGAGAGTAGTAGTCCATGGGCAGCCCCGATTGTCCTAGTACAGAAGAAAACGGGAGCCTGGAGATTTTGTGTCGACTACCGCAAGCTCAATAGTGTGACCAAGAAAGATGCATTCCCGTTGCCGCGAATCGAAGATTCACTCACGAGTTTGACTCAAGCAGCATGGTATTCGACCTTGGATTTGGCCAGCGGATACTGGCAAGTACAGATGGATGACCGCGATAGAGAGAAGACTGCCTTCACCACACCGTTCGGGCTATTCGAGTGGGACCGGATGCCGTTCGGGTTGTGCAACGCTCCCGCGACCTTCCAGCGACTTATGCAGCGATGCCTGGGAGGGCAACTAGTTGAATCCACGCTGGTCTATTTGGACGATGTAATCGTTTTCTCCCCTGACTTTCAAACTCACCTGCATCACTTAGAGAATGCCTTCCGGGCCATGGAGAAATATGGGCTAAAATTGAGACCAGAAAAATGCCAGTTGTTTCGCAAAGAGGTACAGTTCCTGGGACATCGAGTCAGCGCTGCCGGTATATCCCCTGATCCAGAGAAAGTTGCAGCAGTCCAAGGCTGGGAGCCCCCACGAACGGTGAGACAAGTGCGGTCCTTCCTAGGCTTCGTAGGATATTATCGACGATTTATTAAAGGATTCTCTGGGCTTGCTAAGCCATTGAACCAGCTTCTTGCTGGTACTGGACGTTCCCGTGGCAAAGGCTCATCGACGGTGCAATGGGACGCAGCATGTGAAACGGCCTTCCAAAATCTGAAGCAGGAACTTTTGGGGGCCCCTATCCTGGCCTATGCAGACTTCACTCAGCCGTTTCTCCTGTATACCGATGCCAGCAATGCAGGATTGGGGGCGGTATTAGCCCAAGAGCAACAAGGAGTGGAGAAGGTAATCGCTTATGCCAGTCGAAGTTTACATCCTGCAGAGCGGAACGCAGCAAACTACAGTTCCTTCAAGATAGAGTTGCTAGCCATGAAATGGGCCATGGCCGAGAAATTCAAAGACTACCTGTGGGGAGCTAAGGTGACTGTGATCACGGACAACAATCCTCTAGTTCATTTACAGACTGCCAAGTTGGGAGCAGTGGAGCAGCGGTGGGTGGCTCAGCTTGCTAATTATGACTATCAGCTCAAGTATCGACCCGGCAGAGAAAACGCGAATGCTGATGCATTGTCCAGACTCCCAGCCATTCAGAGAAACGGTCAAACGTACCTCGATGCCTCTGGTCAAGAGGATGAATTGTTGGTGGCGGTCGTGGAAGCTCCCGGGACCCAGGGGGACATTCCGTCCAGTTGGGGATGGGACCCCGGACGGTGGAGCAGGTTACAGCAAGGAGACGAAGACCTGTGTCAGGTCGCCTCGCATCTCAGGCGAGGATTCAGGCTGCGAGCTGGGGAAAGGCAGGCTCAGACAGTGGGAGTACAACAGCTCCTGAAACAGTGGAAGAGACTGCGGATCAGAGGAGGGGTAATTTGCCGTTCACTGCGAGATCCAAAAACTCAGGAAACCAGGTATCAAGTGGTGGTTCCAGAGGACCAAGTCCAAGAGCTGTTGAATGCCTATCACACCCATGCTGGCCATCAAGGCCAAGAAAAGACTTTGTCACTGTTGAGGAGGTATTTCTACTGGTCAAGGATGGAGAAGAAAGTTGAAGAGTTTGTTCAGAGTTGTCCACGGTGCACGCTGTTCAAACTCCGGAAGGAACCTCGAGCCCCACTGGTTCCCTTTCGGCCGAAGGCACCTCTGCACATCATAGGGATTGATTTCCTGACTCTAGGGAGACCCGTAGATCGATATCAAAACATCCTGGTAATGACGGATCTGTTCACCAAGTACGCTTGGGCCGTCCCCACGGTAGACCAGACGGCAGTGACTACGGCCAATGCCCTTTGGAGAACGGTAATACAGCCGTTCGGCTGTCCAGAGACCCTCCATTCGGACCAAGGTCCAAACTTCGAGTCCCGAGTCATACAGGAGCTGAGCCAGCTTTATGGTTGTCGAAAGACACACACAACTTCGTATCATCCCCAAGGTAACGGGGGATGCGAAAGATTCAATCAGACCCTGTTAGGGCTGTTGGGAACGTTGGAGAGTGAGCAGCAGTGTCAGTGGGCCGAGAGCCTCCCTACGTTACTACAAGCCTATAATAATAGCGTGCACAGCATCACCGGGTATGCCCCTTCTTACCTCATGTTTGGGCGTCATCTACGTCTACCTGTAGACTTGCTTCTGGGCACCGAGGCCACCGAAGGAGAGTACAACACAACGGACTGGGTAAATCGACACCATCAACAACTACTAAATGCCTACAAGCGAGTTTCAGACCATTTGAGTGCTGCAGCAGCTAAGAACAAGCGACTGTATGATCGAACTGCCAGAGAAGCCCCTTTACTGCCTGGAGAGCGAGTGCTGGTAAGGGACAACCGACGTTCAGGGAAAGGAAAGCTCCATGATCGTTGGGAATCGACACCATATGTGGTGGAGCACCGGCAGGGGCCTGATGCTCCAGTCTATTCGGTACGGCCTGAGGGAAAACCGGGACCTATACGAGTGCTTCATCGAAATTTGCTCCGTCCATGTCCGAACTATCCACAGCCAGCGGCTGAAATACAAAGTGCGCCGCTTGCCTCCAATGTGCCCATGGTAGGGTGGGCAATAGTCCCAGGGAATCCCGAAGCGGAGGCCCGAGCGGCTTCACCCACGCCACCCCGACGGTCCCAGCGGGACAACCAAGGACAGCCGCCTGAGAGATATGGCGAATGGCATTAGAGAAGACCGGTTCCAGGGACTAGAACCGATTGGCAAGGGGGGATGTCACGGGTGACAAAATGCTGGGAAAAGCGGAACCTTTCTTTTCTCTTTCTATGTCCCCGAGGGGAGTTATTTTGGTGTAACACCTCACTCCGGTTCCGGGTGTAGCGGAGATATTGCGCAAACTAATTACAGCTGATGCACGACAGGTGTGAGGGAGAGAGAGGAGCGGTGTTTGTACAGGCTTTCCGTTTCACAAGAGGAGGATAAAAGAGCCATTCAGAGTCGAGTTAGTGCGAAGGTTGGAACTGGTACAGGTCAATCGGTGTTCAGTTGATCAGTTGTTTGGCTGGGTCTCTGTCGTTGTGTTTTGGGGTAGAAGATCGCCGGTTTGGACGCTTACATTGGACGCTGTCATCCTGGAAATTCGTGTAAGTGAGGAACTGCCATTTGAGTCTGTCGTTGGGAGCTGCTTGGGGAAAATTACTGGATTGAATTGTGGCTTGGATCTGCACTGGAAGAGGAAAAGAGAAGGATAAGTGAATTAAATTACATCGTTGAATTAAATGTAAAGCTTGAAGCAAAGACTGTGAATGTGGAACTTACTATTGAGGAGGACATCTGTTTCAGATGCGCTGGAGAGAATGGAGAGTTGAATATTCCCATTGAAATGCATGGACGAAGCGAGTTTTTCTGATCAGCCCTACTGTGTGTGAGTGATTTGCAGTTGTTTGCCTTACCTGATGCACGCTGAATTAATGCTGTGGATTTGTAGTGGACACGAGTGCTGTGTGCTATGCTGAGAAGAGTCTCCCAACGCCTGCTTTCATTCTTGTGAAATGATCTACTTGTCCTCATCCAAAATTCAGAACGATGCAACTGAACTGGTGAAGTAATGCTTTGTATTATCCTCTCTTCCACTGAGTATTGTTGTGAAGTAATCCCTTATTGAAGGCTCCTGTTAACCCTCTCTCTCTCTGAAATTACAAGTCTCGTGAAGAACCGTATGGCTGTGGAAAAGTCTGAACCGTTATACTTAGTGATGGAGCCCTGAAGATGTATAACATCGCTGATAAAGTCGCAATTTCCTTTTTATGTCTTGACGAGAGAAACTGCTGTTGAGAGAAGAAACCTTACCTGTTACCTACCGCCTGAGTCCTGCAGATGTGCAGCAACGCTGTGAAGTGAGTTTTAAAGTCACAATTTCCTTCTCACGACCTGTTAAGAGAATCTGCTGTTAAGAGAAGAAACCTTACCTGTTACCTACCGCCTGAGTCCTGCAGATGTGCAGCAACGCTGTGAAGTGAGTTTTAAAGTCACAATTTCCCTTTTATATCCTGACGAGAGAATCTGCTGATAAGAGAAGAAACCTTACCTGTGACCTACCGCCTGAGTCCTGCAGATGTGCAGCAACGCTGTGAAGTGAGTTTTAAAGTCACAATTTCCCTCTCACGACCTGTTAAGAGAATCTGCTGTTAAGAGAAGAAACCTTACCTGTTACCTACCGCCTGAGTCCTGCAGATGTGCAGCAACGCTGTGAAGTGAGTTTTAAAGTCACAATTTCCCTCTCACGACCTGTTAAGAGAATCTGCTGTTAAGAGAAGAAACCTTACCTGTTACCTACCGCCTGAGTCCTGCAGATGTGCAGCAACGCTGTGAAGTGAGTTTTAAAGTCACAATTCCCCTCTCACGTCCTGTTAAGAGAATCTGCTGTTAAGAGAAGAAACCTTACCTGTTACCTACCGCCTGAGTCCTGCAGATGTGCAGCAATGCTGTGAAGTGAGTTTTAAAGTCACAATTTCCCTCTCACGACCTGTTAAGAGAATCTGCTGTTAAGAGAAGAAACCTTACCTGTTACCTACCGCCGAGTCCTGCAGATGTGCAGCAACGCTGTGAAGTGAGTTTTAAAGTCACAATTCCCCTCTCACGTCCTGTTAAGAGAATCTGCTGTTAAGAGAAGAAACCTTACCTGTTACCTACCGCCTGAGTCCTGCAGATGTGCAGCAACGCTGTGAAGTGAGTTTTAAAGTCACAATTCCCCTCTCACGTCCTGTTAAGAGAATCTGCTGTTGAAGAAGTAAACATTACTTGTTACTTATCGTTTGAGTCCTGCAGACGTGCAGCAACGCCGTGGAGTAAGCCTTCCTAGCCACTATCGTTCCATTGTGTCCCGAAGACAGTGGAAAGTCGTTTCAGCGGCTACTCCGGTCCAATAGCTCGAGAAGACAGGAGTTGCTCATTCTTTCTTCAAGTTGATTATTATTCAATAAAGATTGTTACCTTTGAACCAAATTACCTGCTTCCTCTTTTGTCCATCTGTTGCGTGCCTGTGGTGTTGGCTCCTCACGGTGGTGTCTGGAGTCAGGGGCGGCTGGTCAGCCGAGTCCGCCCCGGCCTGCACCGGTGACACAATTTGGCGTAAGTCGGCAGGATTGCCACCGTGAGTTGTAGCGGCCACAGGTACGCGATGGTGGACGAAGAGGTTCCATCAGTTCGTTCGCAAGTAATGCCCATCATGATGGGAGCCCCTTGGGCACAACGCTATGGAGGACCAGGATCGGAGCTGAGTTTTCAGGACTGGAAAGCGCAGACGGAATATCTGGCTGGATTACAAGGACTGAGCGCATCGCAAAAGGTACAGTTTGTGCTAGGATCGTTAGAAGGAGAAGCCAAAAGGGAAGTTCTTGCTGCATCAGAAGCTACGCGGGCCACTGTGAAGAATATCTTTGATTTCTTGTCTGGAGTATATGGAGATTCTACCCCGGTAGCCATCCTTCGTGCCCAGTTCTTTAACTGTCAGCAGGGGCCTCAGCAGACTCTGCGAGCATACTCCCTGAAACTGCGAGAGCAGTTTGGCCGGCTGAAAGGTCGACAAGATCATGGACTGGGAGAAGGAGAGGGCTTATTGAGAGACCAGTTTGTTTTGGGGCTGCGTGAAGGACCGGTGCGCCAGGGCATACGGCTCCAGCTTCGACGAGACCCCACTATGTCTTTTGAGGCTCTTCGACAAGAGGCCTTGGCGTTGGAGTCAGATCAGGGAGAGACGACTCGGACACCGGTTCGTGTGGCGGCCAGCAGCGCCACAGTGCCCGCGCCTGTTGAGTCAAGTGAGTGGAAGCAGAAATTGAGGACAGAATTACTGGAGGATGTTAAGGGACAGATGGCAGAGTTGTCTCGGAGTCTTTTGGGTGAGCTTCATCGAGGTCGAGTCGAAGGTGGACCGATGGTGCGAGGAAGATCATATTCAGAGGAGGGGCCAAGACCTGTACGCCGCCCTCCGCGTCCGACGGGCCCCCGGTTTCAGTGGGATCATCAGGGTCGACCCATCTGTATCAATTGTGGAAATCCGGGACACATCAGCCGCCAGTGCGACCGTCGTCGAAGCTCTCAAGGGGGTTTTTAGTCCCACCGGTCACTGTGGGTCAAGTGGCCGGGACCCCTTCGAGAGACCCTTGTTTTGTTCCTGTGATGAGAGACGACTGGGTTGGGCGTTGTCCCACCGTAGAAGTTCAAGTTAATGGAATGAAGATTAATTGTCTGGTCGATACAGGTTCTCAGGTCACATTGTTTTCAGAAAGTCTGGCTCTGGAGCTATTCGCGGATCATCGGCTTCACAGGACGGAAACTTCAAGACTCACATTACGTGGAGCGAATGGATTGGATATTCCTTATACTGGGTACATCGTGGTAGACTTTCTGGTTCGAGGGGTTCCTGTCCACCAGAAGGGTGTTGTCATTGTTCGGGACCATTGTTTGGGTCTCCATCGAGCACTGCTAGGGATGAATGTTGTCCTGGATTGCTGGGAAGAGCTGTTTAAAGACCGACCGGCCCGAACGTCCCCGTTAGCAGTGAGGCAGGACTGGGACCAGATCCTGGCCGATTGCCGAAGAGTTCATGCAGCAAGTCAGGTGCAAGAGCGGGAAGATATCGGTCGAGTCATCTGCCGGTATGCTCTGTCTGTTCCAGCCCGGAGTGAGGCTGTTCTTTGGGTCCGAGTGCCGGCTGGACCCCGTGAGTCAGGTAACTGTGTCCTGGTAGAGCCTCATGAAGATTGTCAACCCATCGAAGTAGCCCATGGGCTAGCGGTCATACGACGAGGGCGAGTTTCAGTGAAGGTGCGAAACGCCCATCCCTACCCAGTACTCCTTCGTCGACACCAACGTCTGGTCCGAGTTTCATCTGTCCGTCCTGTCCAAGTCCAAGAGCAACAAGATGTCTGTTTCAGGCAGGTGAGCCCTGCGGTGGTAGAAGTTGCCGTCCGTCCAGTGGAGGCCAGTACAGGCCCTGTGAGGGGAGGAATGCCGACCCATTTGATGGGGGAATCTTTGAAGGGTGATGACCTGGAGGAAGGACAAGTGTTACAGCTCCAGGAGCTCCTGAAGAGGTGGAAACATGTGTTCTCGACCCATGAGGAAGACTATGGTTGTACAGGAGTGATTATGCATCAAATACCCACCGGGGAAGCAACACCTAGTCGGGAGCGGTACCGTCCGGTGCCCCCCACCCTGTACACCGAAGTCCGTGCCCTGTTAAAAGGGATGCTAGATGGAGGGATCGTTCGAGAGAGTAGTAGTCCATGGGCAGCCCCGATTGTCCTAGTACAGAAGAAAACGGGAGCCTGGAGATTTTGTGTCGACTACCGCAAGCTCAATAGTGTGACCAAGAAAGATGCATTCCCGTTGCCGCGAATCGAAGATTCACTCACGAGTTTGACTCAAGCAGCATGGTATTCGACCTTGGATTTGGCCAGCGGATACTGGCAAGTACAGATGGATGACCGCGATAGAGAGAAGACTGCCTTCACCACACCGTTCGGGCTATTCGAGTGGGACCGGATGCCGTTCGGGTTGTGCAACGCTCCCGCGACCTTCCAGCGACTTATGCAGCGATGCCTGGGAGGGCAACTAGTTGAATCCACGCTGGTCTATTTGGACGATGTAATCGTTTTCTCCCCTGACTTTCAAACTCACCTGCATCACTTAGAGAATGCCTTCCGGGCCATGGAGAAATATGGGCTAAAATTGAGACCAGAAAAATGCCAGTTGTTTCGCAAAGAGGTACAGTTCCTGGGACATCGAGTCAGCGCTGCCGGTATATCCCCTGATCCAGAGAAAGTTGCAGCAGTCCAAGGCTGGGAGCCCCCACGAACGGTGAGACAAGTGCGGTCCTTCCTAGGCTTCGTAGGATATTATCGACGATTTATTAAAGGATTCTCTGGGCTTGCTAAGCCATTGAACCAGCTTCTTGCTGGTACTGGACGTTCCCGTGGCAAAGGCTCATCGACGGTGCAATGGGACGCAGCATGTGAAACGGCCTTCCAAAATCTGAAGCAGGAACTTTTGGGGGCCCCTATCCTGGCCTATGCAGACTTCACTCAGCCGTTTCTCCTGTATACCGATGCCAGCAATGCAGGATTGGGGGCGGTATTAGCCCAAGAGCAACAAGGAGTGGAGAAGGTAATCGCTTATGCCAGTCGAAGTTTACATCCTGCAGAGCGGAACGCAGCAAACTACAGTTCCTTCAAGATAGAGTTGCTAGCCATGAAATGGGCCATGGCCGAGAAATTCAAAGACTACCTGTGGGGAGCTAAGGTGACTGTGATCACGGACAACAATCCTCTAGTTCATTTACAGACTGCCAAGTTGGGAGCAGTGGAGCAGCGGTGGGTGGCTCAGCTTGCTAATTATGACTATCAGCTCAAGTATCGACCCGGCAGAGAAAACGCGAATGCTGATGCATTGTCCAGACTCCCAGCCATTCAGAGAAACGGTCAAACGTACCTCGATGCCTCTGGTCAAGAGGATGAATTGTTGGTGGCGGTCGTGGAAGCTCCCGGGACCCAGGGGGACATTCCGTCCAGTTGGGGATGGGACCCCGGACGGTGGAGCAGGTTACAGCAAGGAGACGAAGACCTGTGTCAGGTCGCCTCGCATCTCAGGCGAGGATTCAGGCTGCGAGCTGGGGAAAGGCAGGCTCAGACAGTGGGAGTACAACAGCTCCTGAAACAGTGGAAGAGACTGCGGATCAGAGGAGGGGTAATTTGCCGTTCACTGCGAGATCCAAAAACTCAGGAAACCAGGTATCAAGTGGTGGTTCCAGAGGACCAAGTCCAAGAGCTGTTGAATGCCTATCACACCCATGCTGGCCATCAAGGCCAAGAAAAGACTTTGTCACTGTTGAGGAGGTATTTCTACTGGTCAAGGATGGAGAAGAAAGTTGAAGAGTTTGTTCAGAGTTGTCCACGGTGCACGCTGTTCAAACTCCGGAAGGAACCTCGAGCCCCACTGGTTCCCTTTCGGCCGAAGGCACCTCTGCACATCATAGGGATTGATTTCCTGACTCTAGGGAGACCCGTAGATCGATATCAAAACATCCTGGTAATGACGGATCTGTTCACCAAGTACGCTTGGGCCGTCCCCACGGTAGACCAGACGGCAGTGACTACGGCCAATGCCCTTTGGAGAACGGTAATACAGCCGTTCGGCTGTCCAGAGACCCTCCATTCGGACCAAGGTCCAAACTTCGAGTCCCGAGTCATACAGGAGCTGAGCCAGCTTTATGGTTGTCGAAAGACACACACAACTTCGTATCATCCCCAAGGTAACGGGGGATGCGAAAGATTCAATCAGACCCTGTTAGGGCTGTTGGGAACGTTGGAGAGTGAGCAGCAGTGTCAGTGGGCCGAGAGCCTCCCTACGTTACTACAAGCCTATAATAATAGCGTGCACAGCATCACCGGGTATGCCCCTTCTTACCTCATGTTTGGGCGTCATCTACGTCTACCTGTAGACTTGCTTCTGGGCACCGAGGCCACCGAAGGAGAGTACAACACAACGGACTGGGTAAATCGACACCATCAACAACTACTAAATGCCTACAAGCGAGTTTCAGACCATTTGAGTGCTGCAGCAGCTAAGAACAAGCGACTGTATGATCGAACTGCCAGAGAAGCCCCTTTACTGCCTGGAGAGCGAGTGCTGGTAAGGGACAACCGACGTTCAGGGAAAGGAAAGCTCCATGATCGTTGGGAATCGACACCATATGTGGTGGAGCACCGGCAGGGGCCTGATGCTCCAGTCTATTCGGTACGGCCTGAGGGAAAACCGGGACCTATACGAGTGCTTCATCGAAATTTGCTCCGTCCATGTCCGAACTATCCACAGCCAGCGGCTGAAATACAAAGTGCGCCGCTTGCCTCCAATGTGCCCATGGTAGGGTGGGCAATAGTCCCAGGGAATCCCGAAGCGGAGGCCCGAGCGGCTTCACCCACGCCACCCCGACGGTCCCAGCGGGACAACCAAGGACAGCCGCCTGAGAGATATGGCGAATGGCATTAGAGAAGACCGGTTCCAGGGACTAGAACCGATTGGCAAGGGGGGATGTCACGGGTGACAAAATGCTGGGAAAAGCGGAACCTTTCTTTTCTCTTTCTATGTCCCCGAGGGGAGTTATTTTGGTGTAACACCTCACTCCGGTTCCGGGTGTAGCGGAGATATTGCGCAAACTAATTACAGCTGATGCACGACAGGTGTGAGGGAGAGAGAGGAGCGGTGTTTGTACAGGCTTTCCGTTTCACAAGAGGAGGATAAAAGAGCCATTCAGAGTCGAGTTAGTGCGAAGGTTGGAACTGGTACAGGTCAATCGGTGTTCAGTTGATCAGTTGTTTGGCTGGGTCTCTGTCGTTGTGTTTTGGGGTAGAAGATCGCCGGTTTGGACGCTTACATTGGACGCTGTCATCCTGGAAATTCGTGTAAGTGAGGAACTGCCATTTGAGTCTGTCGTTGGGAGCTGCTTGGGGAAAATTACTGGATTGAATTGTGGCTTGGATCTGCACTGGAAGAGGAAAAGAGAAGGATAAGTGAATTAAATTACATCGTTGAATTAAATGTAAAGCTTGAAGCAAAGACTGTGAATGTGGAACTTACTATTGAGGAGGACATCTGTTTCAGATGCGCTGGAGAGAATGGAGAGTTGAATATTCCCATTGAAATGCATGGACGAAGCGAGTTTTTCTGATCAGCCCTACTGTGTGTGAGTGATTTGCAGTTGTTTGCCTTACCTGATGCACGCTGAATTAATGCTGTGGATTTGTAGTGGACACGAGTGCTGTGTGCTATGCTGAGAAGAGTCTCCCAACGCCTGCTTTCATTCTTGTGAAATGATCTACTTGTCCTCATCCAAAATTCAGAACGATGCAACTGAACTGGTGAAGTAATGCTTTGTATTATCCTCTCTTCCACTGAGTATTGTTGTGAAGTAATCCCTTATTGAAGGCTCCTGTTAACCCTCTCTCTCTCTGAAATTACAAGTCTCGTGAAGAACCGTATGGCTGTGGAAAAGTCTGAACCGTTATACTTAGTGATGGAGCCCTGAAGATGTATAACATCGCTGATAAAGTCGCAATTTCCTTTTTATGTCTTGACGAGAGAAACTGCTGTTGAGAGAAGAAACCTTACCTGTTACCTACCGCCTGAGTCCTGCAGATGTGCAGCAACGCTGTGAAGTGAGTTTTAAAGTCACAATTTCCTTCTCACGACCTGTTAAGAGAATCTGCTGTTAAGAGAAGAAACCTTACCTGTTACCTACCGCCTGAGTCCTGCAGATGTGCAGCAACGCTGTGAAGTGAGTTTTAAAGTCACAATTTCCCTTTTATATCCTGACGAGAGAATCTGCTGATAAGAGAAGAAACCTTACCTGTGACCTACCGCCTGAGTCCTGCAGATGTGCAGCAACGCTGTGAAGTGAGTTTTAAAGTCACAATTTCCCTCTCACGACCTGTTAAGAGAATCTGCTGTTAAGAGAAGAAACCTTACCTGTTACCTACCGCCTGAGTCCTGCAGATGTGCAGCAACGCTGTGAAGTGAGTTTTAAAGTCACAATTTCCCTCTCACGACCTGTTAAGAGAATCTGCTGTTAAGAGAAGAAACCTTACCTGTTACCTACCGCCTGAGTCCTGCAGATGTGCAGCAACGCTGTGAAGTGAGTTTTAAAGTCACAATTCCCCTCTCACGTCCTGTTAAGAGAATCTGCTGTTAAGAGAAGAAACCTTACCTGTTACCTACCGCCTGAGTCCTGCAGATGTGCAGCAATGCTGTGAAGTGAGTTTTAAAGTCACAATTTCCCTCTCACGACCTGTTAAGAGAATCTGCTGTTAAGAGAAGAAACCTTACCTGTTACCTACCGCCGAGTCCTGCAGATGTGCAGCAACGCTGTGAAGTGAGTTTTAAAGTCACAATTCCCCTCTCACGTCCTGTTAAGAGAATCTGCTGTTAAGAGAAGAAACCTTACCTGTTACCTACCGCCTGAGTCCTGCAGATGTGCAGCAACGCTGTGAAGTGAGTTTTAAAGTCACAATTCCCCTCTCACGTCCTGTTAAGAGAATCTGCTGTTGAAGAAGTAAACATTACTTGTTACTTATCGTTTGAGTCCTGCAGACGTGCAGCAACGCCGTGGAGTAAGCCTTCCTAGCCACTATCGTTCCATTGTGTCCCGAAGACAGTGGAAAGTCGTTTCAGCGGCTACTCCGGTCCAATAGCTCGAGAAGACAGGAGTTGCTCATTCTTTCTTCAAGTTGATTATTATTCAATAAAGATTGTTACCTTTGAACCAAATTACCTGCTTCCTCTTTTGTCCATCTGTTGCGTGCCTGTGGTGTTGGCTCCTCACGGTGGTGTCTGGAGTCAGGGGCGGCTGGTCAGCCGAGTCCGCCCCGGCCTGCACCGGTGACACTACTATGATTAAAACATGCTTTGTTTTTAGGAAAAGTGACTTGTACACCTCCATTACGAATGAGGAGTTGGATAGAATATTGGCAGAAATACACCACAGATACCCCAATGCTGGCTACAAGATGATCTTGGGACACATAAGATCCAGGCAACTGCGTATACAAAGTAGGAAATGTAGCAAATATTAACATTTTAATCATCTAATGTCTCATCCAGGTTTGAAATTAACAGATTTAAAGGGATAGTTCACTTTGAAATAAAATTTTGGTATATTTTAGCTTACCTCAAGGGCATCCAAGATGTAGGTGTCTTTTTTTCTGCAGTAGTTTCAATTTTGATATTTTTAAGTCAAACCGTTCTTGTCTGTCAGTCATATAATGCAGGTCTATGGTCACTGTCTCAAAACACAAGCACAGAGTCCAAATTAAAACAATTCCCCATCGTCCAAATTAAACAATTCCCCATCGTAAGTACACATTGATGGCCTAAGACACGAAACGAGCGGTTTGTGTGAGAAAACAAACAGTATTTATATCGTTTTTTACCTCTTGTACACAACAAGCGCTTGGGCAGACTAAGCCAGAACCCTCAGATCACTTGGACGTGGATGTGTAGAGGTAAAAACGATATAAATACTGTTCGTTTTCTCACACAAACCGCTCGTTTCGTGTCTTAGGCCATCAATGTGTACTTACGATGGGGAATTGTTTAATTTGGACGATGGGGAATTGTTTTAATTTGGACTCTGTGCATGCTGTTTGAGACAAGTGACCATAGACCTGCATTATATGACTGACAGACAAGAACGGTTTGACCTAAAAATATCAAAATTGAAACTACTGCGGAAAAAAAGACACCTACATCTTGGATGCCCTTGAGGTAAGCTAAAACATACCAAAATTTTATTTCAAAGTGAACTATCCCTTTAACCCTTGATATATTTTTAAGGTGGTAATAAGCAGACTTTGTTACAGCCTTAACGTGATTGTTAAAATTCAGTTCTGGGTCCATAATTACACCAAGATTTCTGGCTTTATCAGTTGTTTTTAGCATTGTTGTTGTTTGGAGATGAGTGCTGACTTTTAAACGTTTGTCTTTTGCTCCAAAAACAACCACCTCAGTTTTTTCCTCATTTAATTTAAGAAAATTCTGGCACATCCAATAATTAATTTGTTCAATGCACCTAGCCAGTTCTTGTATTGGCCTATAGTCTCCAGGTGACAAAGTTATGTAGACTTGCGTGTCGTCTGCATAGCTGTGATAGCTGATGTTGTTGTTTTCCATAACTTTAGCTAGCGGAAGCATATTGAGATATTGAACAGTAGAGGTCCCAGGATGGAACCTTGGGGAATTCCACACGTCATACTTATGTGCTCAGATGCAAAACTACCTATGGACACATAATAGTTTCTATTCTTTAAGTAGGATTCAAACCGCTTCAGTACTGAGCCGGAAAGGCCTATCCAGTTTTCCAATCCGTTTAGTTGTATGTACTACACAGTACAACAACAAAAACAAAACAAAAATCCCTGTTTTACTCTTCTTCTTTTTTTTTAACTCTCTCCTCAATTTTTTTTTATTTTATATATATTTACTTTAGATGTGTGTGACCATCATATGACAGTAAAAGAGCACACACAAACCTTATTCTAATATGGAATTGTATTGGGATGGTAAAGAATGTTGGGACGTGACAGGAGGGCCTCCACTCAAGGAGACAATATGATGAACACATCTAAGAATGTTCCAGATATGGTTGAAATATCATCATTGGCCTAGAAAGATAACATTCTGGAGTCAAGACTATAATGGAGAAAGGATGCCCTCCCTTCACTGTCACGCTCTGCAGCCTCTCTGTGTGACTGTACGACTGCTGGCCTTTTCTTGCAATAAAATACACCTCATCAAAGACTATTGGAAATGTTTGTCTTTTATTCAGTGATAGAGTTTTGTTTGCCACCACTCCTCCCTGAAGGTTCTTGAGGCAACGGTAAAGCGACTTAAATTTGGCCTTACTCGTAGCCCAGCATCCCTCATAGTCATACCATTGACAAAGACATGGGCAACTAGAGTGGCTTGAACTTCATCTGAGACTTGTCTTCTTGCCCTTCGTCCTCCTCCTCCTCCTTATCCCTCCCCAATCTCTTCCTTCATGTCTTTCTGGATCCATTGTTCCAAAACTCAATAAACTGATTTGGACCCTTTTATCTATCTATTGAAGGATCTGATTGGTGTATGATCAGTTCAGACTCTTAGTGTTTCCACTTGGATAATTGTGTGTAACTGAGCTGAAGCTGTGCTGACCTGAGTGAACAATACTGAATTCTAGTGCTTGATACATGACAACATGGTGTAGGCAATGAGAAATGAAGGGATTTGTGTGTAGAGTTTTGCAGTGACAGTTCAAAAAATCTGACTCATGTGTCAAAACAGGGAATGGAGTTTATAGTTTAGGGAAATGGGTGTGCTTCTTGATAAATGGCGTTATGGTTTTGAAATTTTAGTTAGAAATATGGTTATATATAAAGCCTGGTTATAGTATGTAAGCAATCTAGAAAAACTTTTTTTTTTTAAAAGGAACTAAAACAATGGGTAAAAAAAATCGGAAAAGGAACTAAAACATTGGGTAAAAAAATAAGGAACAACGTATTTCACACAAAACCACCTGTTTCTATTCCTCAGAGCTGAAGAGTGTGTGAAGATTCACACAAACACCTTGAAATGACAGATATTAAAGTGTGTATTTGTGTGCAGCGACGGACCGACTGACTGAAGGTGAAGGCTCTTTTGGCGCATCCTCCACTATATATGTATACTGTGTGTGTGTAGGCCATATATACACATATACACACAAAAAATATGTTCCAGACAGATACATTTGTTCCCTTTCGAAAGTTTATAATCATTTAGAAAGTGTAGTGCTGAAACAGTTCTGTGAGGCTGTAATAAAGTGCACGGCACAAGAAGATTTGAAGAAGTAGTATTTAATAGACTTAAAGATCACTCAAGAAATCCACACTAAAATAACAACATGAACGAGAATGAACAAACAACTGAATAAACTGAAAGCTTAAATACACAGGCTTTGTATCATCGTAAAAAAAAATATAAATTAGAAACTATGTAAAATAAGCACTGGTATCTCAGAACCAAAACACAATGAAACTAAAAGCAGGACATACATTGTTCTATTTAGGTTTAGTTTCATTGTGCAAGTCCCTTTCAGGTTCCGAAATCTTTTTGTGGCCTTTTGCATGAAACCGTTGGTAAGTTGCCATTAGTTTGAGCAAATGTTTTTGGGGCTCAAGAAGGTGGATTGGTGTTTAGTGGGTTTCATCATCATGGTATCATACGCTACACGGCTAACTTGCTCTGGCCACAGGTTTTATTCTGGGTTAGACATCGCAGACCAAAACTGGGCCAATCAGCTGTGAGGAAAGTGACATTTAATATCCGATGCCATAAAGCCCCTCCGCCTGCACCTCTCGCTCCAAATTACAGCGGTTTATAGTGAAAGACAAAATTGCTCATCTTTTGCTGCTAATTATTATATTTAAATTATGTGAATTGTAGTTAGGTATAATAATATATTTTTATAATTATTATATTCATTTACAATTTATATTAAACTTTGCTTTTAAAAAACTTTAATATATACTGTAAGCTTTTAAACAGATTGTTAAACAGCTTATTCTTTTGTGCTCTTTGTGAAGCTGTATAGATTATTAAGGCCTATTTATTTGATTCAATTGCATTGTTATAGTCAGATATAGTCAGATAGTCAAATATTGAAGATCCATAAGAACAACCTAAAATGATGCCTCTCTCTGAGATCATAACTCAAATCCACTTACTGTTCGACTCAGGAGTTTGTGCTGTCAACATGTGAATATTCTCAATCGAAGTCAGAATGGGGACATATGTTGTTGACCAGGCTTGGTCGGCCCAGTGACATTTTACACACATTTCCTTTGGTTTTCAGTGTTCCAAATAAAACCACACATACAACCATAGCTGGTCTCGCTATTTTATAGAATTCTTGTTTACGGCCTCAGCAGATATTGACAACTTTACTGGTAACCTTTAGACATATAAGCTTTCCTGTGGCTCAAATGTAGAGCATTGGCATTTGCAAAACCAAGGTCATGGGTTCGATTCCCAGGGAAAGCAAGAACTGACAAGGAAATATAAGGAAATATTGAGGTGTGACAAGAATTACAGTGTTGCAAGTCTTGAGTAACTGCTCACAAGATTCCTCGAGTCTCTAATGACCGGCCCACGGGACTTTCATGCATGACACACAAATAAAAAACAAAAAAACAAGAACAGCTTTGTTTGTGAAGCTTTGACCCACTGTACACTGGGCAACGTTATACAGTTCAGAATTAGAATGAGCTTTATTCACCAAGTGTGTGCAAACAGACGATAAATTTGTTGTGTTTTTTTCAGGAGCTCTTGGTACATACATGCATACTGTTACGTCCATAGGGACATAAGTTATTTTGTCTTGTATGATTTAATTAACAATTGTGTTTCCTGTGTGTATGTGTAGACTGTGATCTTGTCTCTTTTACTCCTCCTGCTCTCTCTGCTTGGCAGGCTAATGAGTGCCACCTGACTGACCTGAGAATGCTCATTTGGAGTTAATCGAAGAAGAAGAAGAAGAAGAAGAAGAAGAAGAAGAAGAAGAAGAAGAAGTAGTAGTAGTAGTCTGGGGAGAGAGGCTGAGGTGTTCCATCCTTGCAACTGCCATCTTCCAGTTCCAGCATTGTTATTGTATTTATATTTTTTTTGTAACTGCTTAAGTGGAAGTGGAATATTTTTCTTGTAGGGAGGTGGATGTCATTTATTTTAGAAATTACCCTTTTTCTCCTGTGTTTGAGTTAGAGAGGAAGTCAGGGAAGTATCTCTGTGTTTTCTTTTCCTTTTCTTTTGATAGGTAAGTTATTTCTTAAAACCTTAGTCAGAGGAACTTTTTGGTTATTGTTTTGACCTTTCCCCTCCTGAAGCCTTAAGTATTTTTTCCACATTCTGTTAAATAAATTACCTCTGTTTGTTTGCTCAAACTGGTGTTACTGAGCTTTCTTGTGTATCAGCCCTGGGACTTGGAGACGGCAGTTCTCTCAGTCTCTCCCCACCGTTTATTTGTTACACCCCTTTCACCCCTAGACCCTTTTTAAAAAGGGTACGTAACAATACACACATACAAGTTAGACATGCATTCTCAATTTTGCTGAACAGTTTTATTATTACCTCATCAAATCTTTGAATCACTGAGTATGTTTACATGTTCACCAATATTGCGATTATATTCAATAATCAGGACTAATGCTTCACATACTATTGGAATTATCATAAATAAGGGTTTCCTAGTAAAAATTGTACATGAACTCCCAGTCTTATTTACCACTGGGAAACCGAAACCGAGTTTCCGAGTGGTACGGAGGGGAGAACGCTTGATGCTTTGACTGCGGTTCTTTATTAGTTTTTCCACAAACGCTACATCAGCTTATCCTGTCGTTATATAGTAGTGCATATTAACATTTATGAATAACCATTTAAAGCATATTGTATGTTTTACACCGAGCTAAAATAGCATGTATTTGACAGAAATTCCAGATTCGCCGACAAGCTGACTTTCTAGATAGAGCTGTGAATGTTTATATTGTTTATATTGCTTTATTGAGATTTTCCCAAGAAGGCAAGAATAAACCTGGTGTTCTCCATTATTCCTGTTCTTGCCAACAACAAAGCACTAGAACATGATGAACTAAAAATTAGGACTTCAGAAGAGGGAAATTTCCCAATAGCATATGATGGCAGGATTAAACATAGGAAGATGTTTACATGACACAAGCAAACTTCTTCATTTCCATTTAAAGGTACATTTAATTTCCATTATTCTCGAAGAATTGTGGTTATTTAGATTTTTTTTTTTTTGACTGCCATTATTCACATTTCCCCAGAGCATAAATGATGAACACATACAGCCTCAATATGTTTCCCAGGGACGTGCACAAAAATGTCCCCACCACCACGTCCCTTTAGGGGCTCCACAAAATACAAATATGAACAATGAAGTACAAATACTGTAAAACAAAAACTAGAAAAAATATACAACAGGCTATAAAATCAAGCAAAAGCTGATATTACTGTAGTATATAGTGTAAATAGTTACTACATGAAACAAACAATATTTGGTAATTTAAAATATAAAGAAAAACAGTTCTTCTCTCTCAATGCACAAAAACATTTAAGTCACTTGAGTAAATGTAATTTGTGTCTTTAGCCACCATTAAATTATATCAGCATTATTTCAGAAAATATGAGTACACTCTTGCTCAGTGTTGCCAGATTGGGCAGGTTCCCATATTTTGTATTTTATTTTATCATCGTTATTTTGTTTTAAGGAGATAAAAATGGTGCTTATCAAACTTGATTGAAATTGCAATACAATTATATCACTTTATTTTGGCAGTTAAAGTTTTGGGTGGGTTTTTCTTGGAGTGTGATCTTTTAGATGAAACACTGTTATGAATGAACGAACGAACGAATGAATTAATGAATGATTCACTGTTACACATATTTCATCCTCAACAAGTTTCATCTTGATAGCAACTTACTCTAACTGAATGAGGATTTTAACTAGTCTGTGTTTGAGATTTCATTGTCTAGGTCTATTGTTTCTCATGATCCAGACAGACACGCAGAGATTGACTCATGATGATTCAGAGATTCAGAGACACTCATGAAGATGAAGAGGAAAGCTCAAACTGTATGGTGCAAGTTATAGTGAGTGTGTGTGTGTGTGTGTGTGTGTGTGTGTGTGTGTGTGTGTGTGTGTGTGTTTCCTATCGTCTAAACCAGAAAATTCTTCAACATGTTCAGTCAATGATCAAGTAGTGTATATTTTATATTGTCTATTTCAGTTTTATTAAATATATAAACAAATGGCAAGTGTATATTTAAAAATGACAGTGTTATAAAGGGTTAGTTCATACACAGTTCAAAATTGCGCCATCATTTACTCACCCTCATATTGTTCTGAACCTGCATCTGCATGGAGTTCTCTTACGAGAGGTACTCTCGTACTGCGTAAGTCTTACGCTAGGGGAAAATCTCTTTTCCGCGAGATACTGAAGCCAAAAATTATCCTTAATTTTGAAATAATGTAAAACGCGTTGCGGCAGCATGCAGACACAGGCGAGACGGCTTGTGCGCCTATTGGCTGCCCTGCGGCAACTGCAGCAGCCTATCGATAAGGCCTTTTCGTGACGTCAGCTCCAATGGGGGCGCTTCGCGCCAATACGTCACGTCCCGCCAGAATGGGCGTGGTCTAGGGCTATAAATATAGCTTCGAGAGGCTAGCTCACTGATTTTTCATCTCTTCAGCGAAGCTCTCGCATCGCTGGATCCGGAGAGAAGCCGCGCCGTCTGAAGAAGCCTTTCAGCGGGACGAGTCGACACTCTGAAGCCGCTGGCCGCGCCGCCTTCAGTCGCCTTCCTGCTGCGCTATCCGGCGTTATATCCTTTCTCTGCTACTGTGTTTACTGCTACTCACCTGGCATCCTTCTCCGAGACTGCTCCTCCGCCCCCCCCAACCCGCAAAGCTCGCCGGTTCGCCCGCTTGCCTTGCCTGCTTGGGGGATGATACCTGCTCTCCCTCTGTTCGAGCCGCGCAAACCGCGCCGTTCACAGGGGATGTCAGGAGCGGACGGTCACGGGGCTAGCTTTCTCTCTCCCTCTGTTCGAGCCGCGCAAACTGCGCCGTTCACAAGGGAGGCTGGAAGCGGACGATCGGGGTTAGTTTTTCTTTACGTTACAAGAAAGCTACCCTGCCCTTGCGCCCCATTCACGCGTCACTCACCGGCGAAAAGAGAACTCAGTTCCCTGATTAGGCGACTGGAAATATCAATGTTGCAGCAAACGAGCCTGTTGTAACACGCACGCTTGCAAGCAAACGCCGAAGAAAACATGTTGACGCTCTCTTATATGCTCACGCATCTATACACCTTTGTGTTCCCCCCTGTGGCTCAGTGGCGGAATCTTAGGTTTTTCGCACGAGAGACCGGGGTTCGAATCCCGGTCTAACGGCAGATATATTATGCCGCCAATGCTTCGCTCTGTCAGTTCCCTGAAAGGCGACTGCAGATGTGCATTTGCAGCCAACGAGCGCGCTGTACAACCCGCTCGCCTGCACCCAAACACCGTTTCTATGGTTCCCGTGCGTCACTGGCGAAAGGAGAAAAGGGTGTTTTTAGCCCCGCTGCGGCCGGGCCGACCTCCACTCCTGACACATTTCTCATTCCCCTCTTAAGTTCAGGTGACTGGAAATGTCAATATTGCAGTGAGCGAGCCTGTTGTTTTGCACGCACGCCTGCAAACAAACGCCAGCATGTTGACGCTCTTTGATAATACTCGCGCTACTGAATGTCTATGTGTCTTCCTCTGTGGTCCAGTGGTAGATCATCAGGTTTTCGCGCGAGAGACCCGCGATCGAATCCCGGGTCTACCGGCAAAACAAATTTTTGCCGTCAATTCTCGCTCTGGCAGTTCCCTGAAAAGGCGACTGCAGATGTGTATTTTGCAGCCAACGAGCGCGTGGTACAACCCGCTCGCCTGCACCCAAACTCTGTTTCTATGGTTTCCGCCTCTGAAGTTCAGACGAATGGAAATGTCAATATTGCAGTGAACAAGCCTGCTGTAATACACGCACGCCTGCAAACAAACGCCAGCATGTTGACGCTCTCTGTTTCTATGGCAACTTCTCGCTCGTTCAGTTCCAGTAAATGCGACTGTTCCAGTGTATTCTGCAGTAAACAAGTCGGCGAAGCAGCCCGCTTGCCTGCACACAAACGCCGCTTTTACGGCTACCCAGATAAATCCCATAAGAGTGTATTTTCTGGTGTCCCGGCCACGGGCGATGGTGTTACGAATGTAGACGAAATGCCCACTGCCCAGTGCTCATTCCTACACATAAACACAGGCCGTCACACAGGGCTCGCGCACATGAAATCGACCCAGGTCGATTGCGCATTAAACGTGGTAAATGTGCCCACTGCCCAGTGCCCACAAACACTACGTTCCGCATATCTCAAGGTTTCTGTAAAAAACAAAACCAACGTGCATTCGCTCTGCTCAGGCGGACAATGCTCTCAGTGTTGTAAATGTGCCCGCTATCCCGCGCCCACATTCACACATAGACATGACAGGTCCTACGGGACTCGCCCAGCCCTCCCCTCTCGGTTGACCACCGCAAAGGAGTCGAGCGCGGGCAATCTGCCCGCTGTTATCAGCGCGCCCCCTGCCTCGAAGCGCGACGCTTATGTTACAGCACACCGAAGCCCCTCTGTCGCTGAGCGACCAGAGCGCGCTCCGCATTCAGCCCCTAGCCATTCGTGCAGATGCATGGGCAAGGCTACCCGGGGGTTTTGAAGTGGGTGCTAGACATTATAGAAAGAGGCTATTCGCTACAGTTTCGCCGACGCCCTCGCCGCTATGTGATGCGCGTCGAAGCTACGGTAAAAACAGAAGTAGCACCACCTACTTCGAGCCGGAATTTTGAAACTGTTGAGCAAAGGGGCCATAGAGCCTTTATCTCAAGCTCAGAGTGAAGGAGGGCTATACAGCAGATACTTCCTGGTACTGAAAAAAGACGGGGGTCTCAGACCCATACTAGATCTAAGGCAACTGAACAGAGTGCTTGCGAAGCAACAGTTCAGAATGCTCACGACCAGAAAAATCCTCACGCAGATTCGCCGAGGAGATTGGTTTGTGTCAATAGATCTGAAAGACGCATATTTTCAAATACAAATAGCGTCACGTCACAGGCGACGTTTGAGATTCGCCTTCGAGGGCCAGGCATATCAGTGCTCAGTCCTACCGTTCGGCTTGTCTCTAGCCGCTCGCACCCCTCAGACTACAGGGCATGCGAGTATTGAACTACTTGGACGATTGGCTGATTCTAGCTCAATCTCACTCAGTGCTCATAGAGCACAGGACCATTTTGCTCGATCACCTCGAGAATCTGGGTCAATTGGGCGAAGAGTTCTCTGTCTCTCAGACAGATAATATCTTTTCTGGGCACAGAACTGGACTCGCTGTCTATGATAGCGCGACTGTCACCAGAGCGCGTACTAGACATTCAGCGCGCAGCGAGCTCTTTCCGCTGCGGCGCATCTGTCCCGCTCAAGAAATTTCAGAGGATGCTAGGTCTCATGGCCTCAGCATCATCAGTACTTCAGCTGGGCTTGCTTCGCATGCGCCCGCTACAGTTCTGGCTGAAAGCGCGAGTACCGCGCAGAGCGTGGGCTTCCGGTCTGCTTCGTCTCAAGGTCAATCAGAAATGCATCGCAGCTCTGAAACCTTGGAAAGCAAACGTTTGTACCAATCAGGTGTTAGCCTGGGGACTTCCTCGAGTGTGAAGGTAGTGTCTACGGACGCCTCCACCTTGGGATGGGGAGCACTGCTCAAGGGCAGACCGTTCTTCGGCCAATGGTCAGAACGGGAGAAGCTTCTACACATAAACTGCCTCGAAATGTTGGCAGTAGACAACGCACTGACGCGTTTTTGTCCCTAAATACGAGGACACCACGTCCTGGTCCGCTCGGACAACATGTCAGTGGTGTCCTACATAAATCGCCAGGGCGGCCTCAGGTCCCGAAACCTGCACAGGCTGACAGAACGCCTCCTGGTGTGGGCTCAGCGCAACCTGCTCTCGCCGAGAGCAGTGCATGTGCCAGGGCTCCTAAACGTAGGACCGGACAGACTGTCCAGGAACAATGTTCCGACAGGCGAGTGGCCTCTACACCCACAGACAGTCCAGCTGCTGTGGAAGAAATTCGGCAGAGCGGAAGTAGACCTGTTCGCGTCTCAAGAAAACGCACACTGTCTGGAATTTTTCTCCAAGAGCAGGGACGCGCTGGCTCACGTATGGCCCCGCCGCCCGCTCTATGCCTTTCCTCCCGTCTCTCTCCTGCCTCAGGTGATAGAACGGATCAGAGAAGGATGCTCAGTGCTACTCGTAGCGCCGTTCTGGAAAAACCAACCCTGGTTCCCAGTTCTGATGCAGCTAGCAAGCACTGCCCCATGGCCAGTGCCAGTGAGGAGGGACCTCCTCTCTCAGGCCAAGGGCTCGTTTTGGCATCCGCGCCCAGAGCTGTGGTCCCTTCATGTTTGGGCCATCAACGGGTACCCACTGACCTCCCAAGCGGAGTGTTAAACACGATCACGCAGGCTAGAGCTCCGTCTATGCGACGTCTCTATTCCTCGAAATGGTCAGTGTTCTCCAGCTGGTGCACAGCTTGTGGCGTGTCGCCCCTAGACTGTGGGGTGACGGAGGTTCTCTCCTTCCTACAAGAGCTGTTGGACAAGGGCAGGACCCCTTCCACGCTCAAAGTGTATGTGGCGGCCATAGCAGCGTTCTCAAAAACAACGCTGGGTCAGTCAGTAGGAAGGAACGATTTAGTCATCGTCTTCCTTAGAGGAGCTAAGAGACTGAATCCTCCCAGACCTCCCTCAGTCCCTGTATGGAACCTTTCTACAGTGCTGGAAGCCATGAAAGGTGACCCATTCGAGCCTTTACAGACGATTGATCTTAAACACCTGTCTTTCAAGACAGTGTTTCTTCTGGCTCTCGCTTCAGTGAAGCGCACAGGGGACTTACACGCGCTCTCAGTAAGTGCGACGTGTATGGAGTTTGGGCCTAATGACTCAAGAGTTATACTCAAACCTAAGCACGGTTATGTTCCAAAATCCCTCAACACACCGTTTAGGGCGCAGGTCATTCCCTGTCAGCCCTACCGGTCTCTGACGAGGAAGGAGACGCAAGCTTCCTTTGCCCAGTCAGGGCATTAAGAGCTTATGTGTCTCGCACGTCTGTTTTCAGACAGACAGAGCAGCTCTTTGTTTTCACTCTACGGACGTTCTAAGGGACTTGCCGTGTCGAAACAGAGCCTATCCAGTTGGATAGTTGATGCTATAGCGCTGGCTTATACCTCTAAGGGCTTACAGTGCCCATTTGGAGTCAGAGCACACTCCACGAGAGGCGTGGCCTCGTCGTGGGCTTGGTCTAGTGGGATTGCCTTGCAAGATATCTGTATGGCGGCAGGCTGGGCCTCCCCGTCTACATTTATAAGGTTTTATAACCTAGAGGTTCCCGCCTTGCAGGCTAAGCTGCTTTCGGTCTAAAATCGGTACTGTCTGCCCTGATGTGTTCGGGCCAGAATACTGAAACTGCTTGAGCAAATGCTCGCTGTTTGATCGCGCAGCTCTATGGGCAGTGTGTAAGACCCACTATATTCGTCAGTCCAGGCCGAGGGTCGCCCTGACTGTACGACACATCATCAGTATAACTGCTCCTTATAGGATGTTATATTATTACAGGAATGATGCTATTCTAGCCACTCTTTCCTGGGCTCTCTGTGAGTCCCTTATGATCATGTACTATATGAGCCCGGGCACTTGCCCTTGGGACTTTGGTGCTGGATCTTAGCATGCACGGCGTTTTACACTGTTTCCCCTAGCGTAAGACTTACGCAGTACGAGAGTACCTCTCGTAAGAGAACGTACTCGGTTACTAACGTAACCTCGGTTCTCTCTAGAGAGGAAACGAGTACTGCGTATCTTGCCGTGCCTGCACACGCTCTGGTTCGCTTCGGCGATGAAAAACCAGTGAGCTAGCCTCTCGAAGCTATATTTATAGCCCTAGACCACGGCCATTCTGGCGGGACGTGACGTATTGGGCGCGAAGCGCCCCCATTGGAGCTGACGTCACGAAAAGGCCTTATCGATAGGCTGCTGCAGTTGCCGCAGGGCAGCCAATAGGTGCACAAGCCGTCTCGCCTGTGTCTGCATGCTGCCGCAACGCGTTTTACATTATTTCAAAATTAAGGATAATTTTTGGCTTCAGTATCTCGCGGAAAAGGGATTTTCCCCTAGCGTAAGACTTACGCAGTACTCGTTTCCTCTCTAGAGAGAACGTCTCGGTTACGTATGTAACCCTCGTTCCCTGAGTAGGGAACGGAGACGTTACGTCGGATGACGACGAATGGGGTTTCGCTTAGAAAGCCTGTCATCTTCGAGTATATAAAACGAGCCTATGGCAATGAAATGCCATGGGTCTGCGGAATTTGCATTGCGTAACTCCGCCCCACCCTGGGGGTATATAAGGAAGTAATCTGCAACATGCAGATATGTCTTCGCTGAGGAGCCGAGACTGAACTCAGGCGTTCCAGCGGTACAGCGGAAGTGGCAGGGAGACGTAACGTCTCCGTTCCCTACTCAGGGAACGAGGGTTACATACGTAACCGAGACGTTCCCTTTCGTTGTCACTCCGAGTTACGTCGGATGACGACGAATGGGGTTCCCAGTGTAATCACGCCACCTCCCGACTGTCTTCCAGTGCCCTGCGTAAGTGTGAGCTCCCTGTCGTGAGACTGGCACGGACGAAGGACTCCTACTTAACACGGGATTAAACCAAGGTACACTGGGAAGCATATCTCAGTGGAAATATGCAATCATGCCCAACCCGAAGGGGGGGGACTTGGAATACCCATATGACCCAGGAGGGCTGCATATGGAGAACACTGGGGTATCCAGCCGCAGGTGGAATATTTCAACCCCAGGGGTGGCAAGGTGGCTTGCCAAGGGAAAGACACATGCTCAGAGAGGCTTACAGTGGAAATACACATGTGGGGGTCACCCAGAGGGGGAACCATGCACATGGAGGCACCTAGCCAAGCACGAAAGCTGCCGGTGGCAACTCTGGCGATGACATCGTTAGTGCTGGAGGAGACTCAGGGCTTATGAGGCTCACCTGAGGAATAATCGCAAGTATCCCATCCGAGGAGAGGAATGGCGAGCAAGCGAAGACACCTGAGCAGAATCTATTACCGGCTAGTTGAAGCTAGTACATGAGAAG
The DNA here is from genome assembly GCF_965113295.1 of Leuciscus leuciscus. Taxonomy (NCBI): domain Eukaryota; kingdom Metazoa; phylum Chordata; class Actinopteri; order Cypriniformes; family Leuciscidae; genus Leuciscus; species Leuciscus leuciscus. The sequence continues at coordinate 38,278,443 of NC_138740.1, forward strand.
AAACTGGCTCCACTCGGAGATTGTAGAATCTCGCGAATGTGTTAGGTGTCGCCCAGCCTGCAGCTCTGCAGATGTCTGTTAGCGAGGCGCCATGCGCTAGAGCCCAAGAGGATGCCACACTCCAGTGGAGTGGGCCGTCACACCAAGGGGGCATGGTCGACCTTGCTGCTGGTAAGCCAAAGCAATGGCGTCCACTATCCAGTGAGACAACCTTTGCTTGGAGAGAGCCTTTCCCTTCAGCTTCCCACCATGACAGACAAAGAGCTGGTCAGAGGTCCTGAAACACTGCGTTCTGTCTACGTAAGCACGGAGGGCGCGTACTGGACAGAGCAGTGCCAAGGCTGGGTCTGCCTCCTCCAAGGGCAGCGCTTGCAGGTTCCCCACCTGGTCTCGAAAGGGTGTGGTGGGAACCTTGGGCACATATCCAGGCCGGGGTCTCAGGATCACGTGAGAAATAGCCGGCCCGAACTCCAGGCACGCTTCGTCAACCGAAAATGCGTGCAGGTCCCCTACCCTCTTGATGGAGACCAATGCAACCAGGAGCGCTGTCTTCATAGACAGGAACTTAAGCTCCACTGATTGCAGAGGCTCAAAGGGAGCACTCTGCAGGGCAGTTAAAACCACTGAGAGGTCCCAAGAGGGAACGAGAGGAGGGCGAGGAGGATTCAGTCTCCTCGCTCCTCTCAGGAACCTGATGATCAGGTCGTGCTTTCCTAGAGACTTACCTTCAACTGCGTCGTGATGTGCGGCAATGGCGGCAACATACACTTTCAGGGTGGAGGGAGACAGCCTACGCTCCAACCCTTCTTGCAGGAAGGAAAGCACGACACTGATCGAGCATTTCGTGGGTTCTTGATGTTTAGAAGAACACCAGTTGACGAAGAGGTTCCACTTCAACGCATAGACATGTCTCGTGGACGATGCTCTAGCGGAAGTGATGGTAGCCACCACCGCTGGTGGTAGGGTACTCAAACCTACCTCGTCCCGTCCAGGAGCCACACGTGGAGGTTCCAAAGATCGGGATGAGGGTCCATAGGGTGCCCCGTCCCTGAGAAAGCAGGTCCTTCCTCAGAGGAATAGGCCAGGGAGGTGCTGTCGCGAGGAGTACTAGTTCTGGGAACCAGGTGCGGTTGGGCCAATATGGGGCAACCAATATCACCTGCTCCTCGTCCTCCCTGATCTTGCGCAAAGTCTGCGCAAGAAGGCTCACTGGGGGAAACGCATACTTGCGTAGACCCCACGGCCAGCTGTGCGCCAGTGCATCCGTGCCGAGCGTGCCCTCGGTCAGGGAATAAAACAGGTCGCAATGGGACGAGTCGTGGGAGGCAAACAGATCTATCTGAGCGTCCCCGAACTGATCCCAAATCAGCTGGACCGACTGGGGATGGAGTCTCCATTCTCCAGCGAGAGGCCGAAGCCGAGACAGCTCGTCGGCCGCACGGTTCAGCTCTCCCGGGATATAAATGGCTCGAAGCGACCTCAGATGCTTCTGACTCCATATGAGGAGGTGGCGGGCGAGTTGCGACATACGGCGGGAGCGTAGACCACCTTGACGGTTGATGTACGCTACTGTGGCGGTATTGTCTGATAGGACTAGTACGTGTTGACCCCTGAGCAACGCCCGGAAGCGGTGCAGGGCAAGGCGTACAGCCAGCAACTCGAGGCAATTGACATGCCAAAGGCGTTGGGGACCTGTCCAGGAGCCCGCGGCAGCATGTCCATTGCACATGGCGCCCCAGCCCGTGGTGGAGGCATCCGTTGATACAACAACATGCCTGGAAGCTCGTTCTAAGGGCACTCCGGCCTGTAGAAAACTGAGGTTCGACCACGGGGTGAAGGTCTGACGGCAGGCCGGAGTCACTGGGACTCGGAGCGTGCCGTGTTGCCATGCCCACCTCGGGACTCGATCGCGAATCCAAAGCTGAAGCGGTCTCATATGAAGCAATCCGAGCGGCGTAACTGCGGATGCCATATGCCCCAGGAGCCTCTGAAAAAGTTTCAGTGGGACCGCACTCTTGCCCTCGAATTGACGAAGGCAAGTCAGCAGTGACTGCGCGCGCGCGCTCGTAAGCTGCGCGCACATGGCGACCGAGTCGATATCCATACCGAGAAAAGAGATCCTCTGCACGGGGCAGAGTTTGCTCTTCTCCCAGTTGACCCGAAGGCCCAGACGAGCTAGGTGCCGGAGCACTAGGTCCCTGTGTTCGCAAACCTGGTCTCGAGAGTGAGCTAGGATCAGCCAGTCGTCGAGATAGTTCAGGATGCGAACCCCGTGTTCCCGAAGGGGAACAAGGGCTGCCTCGACGACCTTCGTAAAGACGCGAGGAGACAGGGCTAGCCCGAAAGGGAGAACCGCATACTGGTCTGCCTGCCCCTCGAAAGCAAACCGTAAGAACGGTCTGTGTCGAGGAAGAATGGAGACATGGAAGTAGGCGTCCTTCAGGTCGATCGCTGCAAACCAATCCTGCGGCCGCACGCATTCGAAAATGCGTTTGGCCGTGAGCATCTTGAACGGCATCCTGTGAAGAGAGCGGTTCAAAACGCGCAGGTCCAGGATTGGTCGTAACCCACCGGTTTTCTTCGGTACAATGAAGTAAGGGCTGTAGAAGCCGGACCTCATTTCGGCTGGAGGGACAATCTCGATCGCACCCTTCGCCAGTAGGGTGGCGACCTCCGCTCTCATGACAGGGGCATTGCCACCGACCATAGTGAAGCGGACTCCCCTGAAGCAGGGAGGAGACCGCGCGAACTGAATCGCGTAGCCGAGCCTGATGGTTCTCGCGACCCGGCGGGACAGTCTGGGAGGCTCTAGCCAGGCCTCCAGAAACTGCGCCAGCGAACCACAGACGTACCGTCGGAGGTGCAGCGAGGCGGAATGACCGGCCCAGGCAAGGGTGGCATAGCGGCCCTGTGCGGGGGCACGGTCATTAGCCGCGTCCTGCCAGAGGAGGCCAGGGGAGGACCAGCGTCCCACGGGGGCGTGCTCTGGCAGGGGTCTGGCGACAGAGGGGGATGAGAGGAGCGTGGCCCGTGGGCGGCGCGTGCTGTCATCCATAGCCTCTTGGGGCTCAGAGAAAGAGCATCAGTTCTTTTGAATGAGATTCTCACCCAGCCCTCCACCGGGGGAAGGAGTGGTCCTGCTACCAGCTCCTGAAAGAACTGAGCCCTAACTCCAGGCTACCTGTCTCAGGAGTGCTGCTTAGCCAGGTGTTAGCCGGCTAAGGGCAAGGACAGGCGGTGCCAGCCTCCAGCGACCTCCTCGTGCTCGGGCCGGGAAGGGTCGAGGGGAGGAGCCGCATGGAAGCGGCGTCGGCGGGAAGCAGACTAAGGAGACCACACGGACGGATGACCGTCAGTGCAGAAGCCTGAGTCCGCTTCTGGAGTAATCGAAGGCTGTTGGGCGCAGTCCTCAACCACACCGCCGACCAAGCTGCCCGTCTCAAGAGTGCTGCTTAGGCTGGCGTGGCAGTCTAAGGGGCGGAGACGGGCAGCGCCGCCCTCCTGCGACCGCCTCCTGCTCAGGGCCAGTGAAGGCCCGAGGGGAGGAGCCGCATGGAGGTGGCCTCGGTGGGAAGCAGACTAAGGAGACCGCACGGACGGATGACCGTCGGTGCAGAAGGCCTCAGTCTGCTTCTGGGGGGGGTCAAAAACTGTAGGGTACAGTCCTCAACCACACCGCCGAGGAGCCCAGCCTGGGACATGAGGGAGCTGAGAAAATGAATTCTCAGACCCCCTCACATCAACCTGGCTGAGCCCATGTCTGGACCACTCTAGTGGACACCACCTGACCCAGGATCACGCAGGTACCGATGTCGCCCGAGAGCGAGGTCAGTAGTGTGCGCGGCGGAACGACCAAGCCGGGCATGGGAGGCATAGCGTCCCAGCAAGGGGGCGTGGTCGAGTTTCCGCGTTCTGTCAGTGTTGGCCAGGGAAGGACTAGCGTTCCACTGCGGCCGGTTCTGACAGAACTCCCGAGTCAGCACTGCCTCGAAGGCGAAGGCGACACACAGCACTGCATGCCTGTGCCACGATAGTGACAGAGAACATACAGCCCATGATCGCCACGCGATCGAGTGCAGCGAAGGCGGAGGACGCCTGCGGGCCGCGAAAAGTCACGTGAACTCCCGCGGGCCGGAAGCGTCCTGATGCACATCCGGGAAGCCTACAGCGCTCGGGGGGAGGGCGGCGCCACTCCAGCCGATGCTTTCAGCTGCCCGGGAAAGCATGGCCATCAGCTCTGGATCTGACTCGACTAACGCTGACACTCCAGAGGGAGGCAACGCAGTCGAATCCTCATTTCCAGAGGAATCAAGCCCGCCTTGTGATGCTGTGAGTGACATGACACCACCTGATGGAGCCCCGAATGAAAACACTGGGTCCCTAAGAAGAACCAGGTACACACGGAAGCCCCACGGTTTGCGATGTGGAGGGGGGCGTGGCCCGAGGAATGCTCGTCGGTATTATGCCACACTGTAACCCTCAGATCACCCTGGCCACCAGCCAAAGTATCCCCTCTCGAGGAAGAGATAGATTGGGGTGTGGCAGAGGGGACTCTACCCACACGGGGATCATTGAGTCTCGATCTATAAACATCGCGATGGTCACGTTCCCGCAGAGAAAACGTGACTCACCCACGAGCGCTGCCGAGCGTGAATCAGCCCAACACGCGAAACAGCGCTCGTGACCGTTAGGCAGATGAATCACGCGCCCACATCCAGTAAATACACGGGCGAGCCGTCCTGAAAAAGACGTGCCGCGTGCAGCTCTTTTAGAGAGAGGAAAAGCTCAGCAGAGTGCTGAAGCGCCCAGGGAGAAACACACACACTGTCGGCAGATCACTGCACAGATCAGCAGCAGGCAATGCGATCTCGCTGGAATACGCCGTCACACCAACACACTGAAGAGCCGCTCGTCTCGTAGAGTGAAGATGATACAGAATAGCTTGTAGGAGTGAAGAAAACTCTTGGCTCCGAAGCGAAAACATATCTGCATGTTGCAGCGTACTTCCTTATATACCCCCAGGGTGGGGCGGAGTTACGCAATGCAAATTCCGCAGACCCATGGCATTTCATTGCCATAGGCTCGTTTTATATACTCGAAGATGACAGGCTTTCTAAGCGAAACCCCATTCGTCGTCATCCGACGTAACTCGGAGTGACAACGAAAGGGAACCGAGGTTACGTTAGTAACCGAGTACGTTTTCATTTTCTGTAGAACTTAAAATAAATTAAGAAGAATGTGGATAACCAAACATTTTCTGAACCCTATTGACTTGCAAAGTATAGTAAAAAAAAACACTATGGAAGTCAATGGGGACCAGAAACTGTTTGGTTATCCATATTCTTCAAAAAAGCTTCATTCATGTTCAAAAGAAGAAAGAATCTCATACAGGTTCAGAACAACTTGATTCTGGGTGAACACTAACTTTAAGGCCCATTCACGATAACGATAAAGATATAGCTCTAAAAATGGTTATAAATGTGTAAGAGTCCACAGCACAACTATAACCACAACGGCACAGAGAAACGACATGGTTTGGAATCACTTTTTCTTTCCAGCTGTTGAACGATGAAAACCTTGACAGCCAATCGCTTGAGCATTTAAAGTGAAAGACGACAAAACTGCAGAGCTTATAATAAACAGAACGATATTATCATGCTTTGGTGTGGACGCTAGCATAGTTAGGCTTTTACTGTGTAAGATGAATGGATTTTATATTTTTAAGTATACATCATCACAGAGAGGCGCGAAATCACTGCAGAGCCTTCACGCTCACAATTCCTCACTGGTGAATGATCTTCCTAACTATACCAGGAAAGCAAAACCCGACGGCATTTAAGAAACAGCTGAAAACTCATCTTTGTGAGCACTCATGCTGTGAGCACTTACCGGCGTCCTGCTGATGTTGACTTTATTTTTAAATCTTATATGCTTTCTATGTCTTGTATTCTATGTCTGGTGCACACGCACTGACAAGCACGAACTCGATGGGAGGGTACACGCTGGTAGTGGGGGAGGGGCATGAGGGTTGTAAACATTCAGAATTTTGGCTAAGTCGACCCAATCTGCCAGACTTGCCGACTGCAGCTTTAAAGGAGAACTCGGCAACTCTAGCGAACTCTAGTCACTTCTTCGCTGATTTTTCCTTTTGTTGTCGCATGTTTTCCCCACGAGCTCCCCCTATAGTTGTGGGGGGGTGTATATTTTACAACACGGTCGTAAAAAACTCACTTGCGGCGGCCTCCTCCCCCTCTCTACCGCTGCTCATGTGTGTTTGTTTTGATGGGAGCAAGCCAACTGTATCGCGTGGAGCTATGTCTACCGAGGTGGGTAATCTGGTAATACATCATACATGCGTGTGTGTTTATGTCGAATTGCCGTAAAGCAATTTGTGTTTCGCGCTCGTTCTCGTTCTCGCTTATCACGAGACTTCCAATTTCTATCTTGCCGGGACGGTAGTCCCCAAGTTGCAAGGTTGGTTTTCCGCCTGGGAACGCTGGGGGGAGCGGGGAAAGTCACCAATATCACCAGAACAGGTTGTTTAACCATCCAAATGAATTCTAGACAGTTTTATTAAGTTAAAAAAGTTACCAAGTTCTCCTTTAATCTTCTGTTTCACAGAGGTACATGTATTTTCCAAGCCACACACACACCATCAACATTTTCTCACAGCCACTGTTTGAGCCTGATGTCGGTCTTATTATCTGCAACTGTACTCTCAGGCATCCTGGGTTTTGTAGTCCTTAACAGGCCAATGTAGTCTTTTTTGTAATCTTGCTCCAGCCATCAGAGGCCAATGTTATTGGTGCGTTTAAGTCCTCCTGCGATGTTCGTATTTACGAGGTGGGAAGTCGTGTTTACGATGGCAGGTGCGTTCAGGTCATTTTCATGTACTTTTAATTAATTACACAAAAATACAGCAAGGTATACTCTTGGCACACTCAGAAGAAGGCAGACAAGGTAGACAAGATTAAGTGCAGAGGGAGAGCAATGCAGGGAAGGAATGCAGAAGCGATAATATCTGATCGTGGATATGGTGAAGACTTAGCTGAACATAAATGATGAATATCTTAGCAGGAACATGATGAAGAGAAGAACCAAGATGAAGATCAGCGATGACGGGAAGAACGGGTACATCAGGAAGTAGACAGGACTGACGGTATCTCAGGTGAGTAGTCTGTAGCACTTGTCATAGACGAGACCAGACACCGATAAACTGATGAGGAAAGTGTTAAATAGTGCTGGATGATGATCAGAGATGATTAGTGACAGGTGACTGTGATCTGTGTTTGGGAAGTGCATGCAGGTGAGAGCCAGGGAGGATGATGGGAAATGTAGTGAGGAGGTGGATTAACTGGAAACTGTGACAACTCTATAGCTCTAGAAAATAAAGAACAAATAAAATGTGCATCAGGTGTACTTTGTTATTTAATTTTTTATTTCTGAAGCCACTGCCAACTTTATTGTTACATATTACATTGTTATATTATAATGCCATCATATTCTGTGCAGGCATTAGCTTACTGCGCTGTAAATAGAAAAGCCTGACAACATCACCTTTAAGTATTATGGTGTTCCACCATGTTTCTCACTGACACCCCACAACTCGTAAAGATCGGGGCTTAAAGTAAATCCAGAGCTCCCCATGGTATTACGACATTGTCAACTCGTACATACGATCTATACGAGATGACTTGAACGCACCATATCTGTCCTCTAGAACACGTCCTCATGATGCCACAGCACATTAAAATAAATCGCTGGTTGTATTTCTCATTTGTAAGTCGATATGGACAAAAACATCTGCTGAATGAATTTGCTGAACATGTATATGTAATGCACGTTTTTCTAAATAAATCTGATAGTTTTACAGTAAACACAAATATATTCACTGCTTTAATGTTGGATTCTTGCATTTTTGGATGCGATTTTTCACTGAGCCACTGAAAGTATATATATATTGTATGACTATGTGTATGTATATGTATTTTTATATAATGTGGTGTTGTGATTTTGAAATGCTTTGTATTATTTATTTTTCTTTCCTTTTAATAAATTTCTTATCACAATATAAATTTTACTTTGTTACTGTTTGTAAGTATTCAGCCATTTTTGACAGTATTTTCTGAAGATTGTTCTAAAATAACAATTAATTGTACATAAATATGTTTTAAAGGAACACTCCACCGTTTTTTGAAATAGGGCTTATTCACATTCTTTCCTACATTTAGATAGGTGTGCAAATGCATTTTTGTCTCAGTGCATGCATTGTTTTAGTTTGACAGGGTCGGCGTTAGCTTAGCTTAGCACAATGAATGGAATCCTTTGTTGCCAGTTAGCATGGCCTGAGTAAAAGTGATAAAAAAAAAAAAAAAACCCACGTAATTACTTCTTGTGGCCTGCGTATTCACAACGAGTACAAGAAGCGATCCAGATTAACACTAGGCGATTTCCTAGGCAGATATTGACTTGGGACTATATTAGGGGGAAGCACAGGCGAAGCACTGCTGCTTAGGCGAAGCACTGCTAGTTCGGCGCTGAGATCTCACGCAACACATGAAATCCCACGACTTCCGTCAACATACCGGCGTGCAACGCGTCAAAAAAACAGATGAAGAAGAACATACCAGCGTGACCTGCACCGAGTGTCTTCGCTTTTGGATTCTTTATTTTGTGAAGTTACAGCAAACATGGTAATTACCTGCGTAGCAAAAGGTTGTGAGAATAAGCAAAGGACATACACGAATGTAATGTTTCACAGAATTCCTTCAAATCTGGAACTGAGAAATAAATGGCTAGCAGCTCTGGAGATATGTACTTCAACGCCTCTCAACAAAATAAATCAGTATCGTGTTTGCGAAGAACATTTTGCACCAGAGGACTACTTAGAAAAAATGGAATATGGGTCCAGAAAGACGGTAGCAGTACTACGTCTGAAAGATACGGCCGTCCCATCTATTTTCAAAGCACAGGCAGAACAAAGTGCACATGTAAGTTGTCTTTTATTTGTCTTCCTTATGTTAATCTGTCTTTATTCGGTTGTAAAATAGATGCTGCACTAGACTACGGATAGACTAGAATACTATCTAGACTAGACTACGAATCTCATGTTGAATTCAACCTGTTTAGCATGAACAAACAAACTAAAATAAAAATCGCTGTTATCGTGACCTGTAAAATGAAATGACTGAGGGCTAAGTTTTCTATATTTTTCTCTCAACGAGTTAGACTCAGGAGTTTTAGTATAACTACTAGAGAGGAGAAGGCTACTAGCATTTTGACCAAAGGATGTAGCAGAACAGTATTCATTGTTTATGTAACACACACACATACACACATACATATATATATATATATATATATATATATATATATATATATATATATATATATATATAATATTATTTTTTTTTTATTTTTTTTATTTTTTATAGATCCTATACTGTCAGTTGACAGAGTAGTACATTAGCACTGGTAGTAACTCTAGATAATGTAGGCTGGAGGCCTTATCTTCCTTCACCAAACACTGATAGTGTCCAGTCTCTAATTTCATAATGCATAATCAGTTCTATGATACTACCTTCACCTTGCTCTAATGAATGGCAAGGAATATCCAATATGACATTGCATTCATGTGATGTTGAATCATGTTCCTGTAGGTTTTGCCTTTGTAGAGTAACACTTTTCATTTATTGTGACAATCAGGTTAAACTGAGTGATGAACTGCAAGAGCTATCAGAACCTGAGGAATCCTTTGACCAATTTGTGGATTTACCACAATCAACCCCCCAGAAATCCCAAACTGCCATGTTCAAAGTTCCATTGCCTTTGCAACTGACGACTTCTGCACAGATAGCAACATGTACTAAGCCATGGATTGCCCTTGCACCCACATGGACACAACAATCGGTAGGCTGATGAACCCTTTTTCATGTTTCAGTTACATGTACTGTATGAATGCAAAAACTACTAAATAACATGAAATATATTTATTTTGCAGGACAGTGCGTCTTTGTCCTCCATGACGGCTGTGTGCGGTCCAAGAATGAGTCTAACCTTTGATGTGAGTGGCCAAGTTGCGTGATATCTTTGATTCATGATTGAAATTATGAAAAGGTTACAGTGATTTTTTTTTATTCATTATGCTGGTATTTACGTGAAACGCGTTCAAATGCAGGCATAGAGCAGTCAAATGAATGCCAGTTCACTCTAAGTAATTTTATGTGAGGTGACAAACACATTGTACTCAAACACTAGAATGCAAATGTGAGTAATAACATAATTCAATGTGGATTTTTCAACAACAGGAACCACACCATATTGTATCTGGTGAAATGGACATCAGCTCAACATCTGCCTTTGATGTCAGCATGACCTCAGAGCCGGCTACTGACCCAGCGGACATCAGTTTTGTTCCTCTATCAAGCCCCTCCACCTCCACCACAGGAAGCTCAGCAAGCCTGTCAGGACCACACCGAGGATGGAAGGAAAGGAAGTGGATGGTAAACGAGACCAAACTAATGGAACTCTTTCAAAAATGTACAATTTGCGGAGTAGCAATGTGCGACCTCAACCAGAACATAAAAACATTTGCCAGCAGAATACAAATCACATGGAAATGCAACAATGGACACACTGGGGAATGGGAGTCATGTCCCAATACTCGGGGAATGGCTGAAAATAACCTCCTTTCAGCAGCAGCCACACTTTTCACAGGTGCAACATACACAGACATTGCAGACTGGGCTGGGCTATTGAATCTTCAGCTACCACAAAAATCCGCATTTTACACCATACAGTCAAGCTACCTCATTCCTGTCATCAGCGAAGCCTACAAGAAGCAGGAAAGCATCATCAAAGCCAGACTCATCGGCCATACTCTGGATGGTGAGGGTGTGCATGTCTGTGGGGATGGGAGGAGCGACAGCCCAGGCCATTCATGCAAATACACCACATATTCATTCATGGAGGACTCTACCAACCAAATTGTTGTTTTTGATTTGATTCAGGTAAGCAAAAAAACAAAAACAGTCAATAATGGACATAAACATTTATTAAATATGGTCTAAAATGTCATCATGTGTAACCTTGTCCCCCTTAGGTGACCCAAGCCAAAAATTCTGTCGCCATGGAACCAATCGGTTTCAAAAAAGGTCTGGATAAGCTTTTAGATGAAGGGATTAATGTGAAAGTGGTGACCACAGACCGACATCCCTCCATCAGGAAGATGATGCGAGAAGACTATCCGGACATCGCACATCAGTTTGACCCATGGCATGTAGCAAAGGGTAAGCCTATTAGTCTGATTATATGCCCAACCCCTAATACTTATTCTCCTTTGTTCTCTGTGATACTCTGTGTTTGACAGGTACCATTGGAGAATAAAATATTGTATGTGTGTTGTCTGAGGTCCACTTTCATTCTAACATTTTTCTGTTATAATTCAGGAATAAAAAAGAAATTGGTTATGGCATCTAACCGTAAACATTGCAAGGACCTTGCTCCGTGGGTAAGAAGCGTGAGCAACCATATGTGGTGGAGCTGTAGCTCCTCTAAAGGAGATGAAAAGGTACAAGCTTATTGAATAGATGTAAAATGCACAGTACAACGGCTATTATCACAGACAGTTGACACAAACAACATTATAGCATGCATTTTTTCAGATTAATTTTGAAAGGAATGTAATGGAATATGTAAAAAAAAAAATCTGTTTGTGCTCTAATGTAATTATCAGGAGTTGCTTAGACGATGGACGTCCATCCTCCATCACATATGTGGTGTCCATCGATGGGAGGAAAACGGAATTGAATACAAGTGCTACCACGCTGACCTCTCATCAGATGAACAACGGAAGAAGAAATGGTTGCCTCAGGACTCACCTGCCTACAAAGCTCTCTATGAAGTTGTGTTGAACACGCGTCTACTGAAAGATCTGAAGCAAATGGCGCTGTTCAAGCACACAGGTATGTCTAAGCAATTGAGGGGCCATACCCGGAAATTTTACCAGTGCTTACATTTTACACTAGTCAACTTGAATATTTCTACTATTGTACAGATCAAGCACCCAACTTTCAGTAACTTGTATACATTTTCTAATGTCCACTGTCAATTTTGATTTGTTTTAACAGGACAACTCGAGGTTTTCCACAACGCCCTGTTGAAGTACTGCCCGAAGCGCCTGCATTTTGAGTACCATTCCATGCAGGCACGCACAATGTTGGCCATTATGGACCACAATGAAAATCATGACTCACCACGTAAACCGGAAGCAACAACAAGTGGTAAGTACCTAAAATATACCAATTATAAGTTCTCCGATGACCAATTGAAGATTGTTACTTTTCATATCTAAAATGGATTAGGTAAATTATGTTCGCACTCTGATAAACTAGAACCTGAACCACGTTTTACATTTCAGCAATAGAAATGTCTATTGATTTTAAAGTAATATCTGGCCTTGACTTATATCAGACCAAATTAATGTTTTATAATGTAACAATACTTGTTCTGATAATGGATATCCGACTGACCAAATTATTATAACTCATCCATGACCGTTTTAATTTTAGGCCTCCCAAGACACAACATTGTGTACCAAAAACAGTCAAAACAGTGGATTGCAAGACCTATTTACACAAAGACAACCCAAAATTTCAGAGATGACCTTATGGAGGATGTTCTTAAAAGAAGACTAGACCCATCGATCAAATATAAAGACTCATCATCTCGCATTCAAGTCCCGTGCCTGGCAGCAAATATTGGCCTCCATCCAAAACCCAGCAAGGAGGATGTCATAGAAGGCCACACATCAAGATTCAACTGTTAGTTTTAGACCTTCAGTGCCTTATCCAAAACATATTTGTGTATTTTTATTTTCATATGGTTATTCATAATAATAAATAACAGTGTTTCTCAGTTTTCTCTCTGTTTTCTCTTGTTACGGCTATTCAGCATGCACATTGACATAGATGTGATACTTCTATAGTAAAAGCTGTTTTATCACATGTTGGTAATACACTACCAGGGTTTATTAAATCAAGTACACAGAGATGACAGGATTTGTAAAGACTTTATTCATGAAATCAAATCTTTATTTCAATAATTCAGTTACAACATGTTTATTGCCTCCTGTGCCTCTTGAAAGCCAATATATATACCAGACTCTGATGGATATTTTTTACGAATAGCAACGACCACACATGATGGCAATGGTGTTCGATTTCCTCTGCCCAATGTCTCACCCTTCAAGGCCCACTCCAGCACAACACGATAAGCCACCAACCTATATTGCCTGTGAAAACATCAACTCTATGTGAATACAGGTATAATATGGGTCGATCTATACATGCGTCATGATTATAATAATCACTTACTCTGTGGACAGCTGTCCATTTGGTCCATTCGGCGTTGGCCGTTTTTTCCAGTTCACCTTATCACACCGAAAAAAAAAAATCGAGTACTGCAGTATGGATCAGCGCCGTGAAATCCTCTGTAGATGTGACACAACTGCGGGCACGCTCATCATGATCCGACGCGCTGAGCCTGGTCATCGATGGCAGAAATTTGTCCCACTCGCCACAGCACAGACACTCTATTTCAGTCGGCATAGGTTGGCATATTCCCCCACATTCACACCACCAGTTCGTGTTGACTCTCATCCTCGCGTCCTCAGGCTGTTGAGCGATCGCAACCTCCTCCTCCTGGCGTTCTATTTCCAAAGCACGCAGCTCGTCTTCTGTAAACTCTGGTTCAAATAGGTATGGTTCAGGCTCTTGACTGTCTGAGAAGTCACCCTCTTCGTCTTTCACAAAATCAGCCATGTTCATCGCCATTCGTATACTGTAAGCTAAATAGTCAGGCAGCAACTATTCACGCCGGTATGTTGACGGAAGTCGTGGGATTTCATGTGTTGCGTGAGATCTCAGCGCCGAACTAGCAGTGCTTCGCCTAAGCAGCAGTGCTTCGCCTGTGCTTCCCCCTAATATAGTCCCAAGTCAATATCTGCCTAGGAAATCGCCTAGTGTTAATCTGGATCGCTTCTTGTACTCGTTGTGAATACGCAGGCCACAAGAAGTAATTACGTGGGTTTTTTTTTTTTTTTTATCACTTTTACTCAGGCCATGCTAACTGGCAACAAAGGATTCCATTCATTGTGCTAAGCTAAGCTAACGCCGACCCTGTCAAACTAAAACAATGCATGCACTGAGACAAAAATGCATTTGCACACCTATCTAAATGTAGGAAAGAATGTGAATAAGCCCTATTTCAAAAAACGGTGGAGTGTTCCTTTAAATGACATTTCACTATAATAAACATGCACTTCTCCAGGAGAGAATAAAGCTTGACACTTTTTAGAAAAAAAAATCTTTTGCTTTTGAATCAATTGTAAATATAGATATAAGATTTTAGGTTTTGTACTGTATTTATTGGTATTTATAGAAGGGTATTATGTTGTGATTGAATTTGTACTGTAAAGCACTTTGGTTCAACTCCTGTTGTTTTCATGTGCTCTATAAAAAAAAAAAGGAAAAAAAAAGGCTGAGTTGAACTGCTTTAAGTTGTACTTTCTGTAAATGTGTTTTGAACATGTTTATCACTAAATCTTGAAAACCGATAGACATCTCTGTAGAGATCTGGAGAAGATCAGACATGCAAACCAAATGTTTACAACACGTCTATATGTTGAAAGCCACCACCACCATGAAATCTCTTGTTTCTTTTCCTAAATCTTCACTCACGTCTCACCCATTTTTTAAGGGGATTATAAACGTTTCTTCCTTTGTCCGCTTTTAATTAGGCCTATTATATTCGCATCCTGTACTGTGGTAAAGTAGAAAAACACTGTAGGACAGATAGCCTACATTTGTACTTGCATGTCAAATTCTTTTTAGCACAGTTTGTGTTTGTTATTAGATGGTGCATTTTACACGCGCGGGTGATTTTAGTTTCACTTTCTCTGGCAGCGCACAATCAAACAGCCTAAATGTCTCACCCTCTTCAGACTATTTACATCAAGTAGAAAACAGTTTAACAGCATATCAGAAAGAGATGGTCGCCGACATCTCTCTCAAAGCACAGAGCGGTAGGCTATATGACACGTCTTTGTGTGGAAATATAAAACTAAAGTTTTGTTTTTTTAAATAGATTTAACTTAATTATGTTATTTAAGTTACCATTATTTACTGATATTTATTTCAATGCTTTACAGGCTTTAGTGTGTTGTTTTGCTCAAATAAACACTTTTTTGCACAAATAAACACTTCTGGTTTCAAAAATGCTCCTAAAAAACATACAGGTGACGTCACGGACACTACGTCCATATTTTTTTTACAGTCCTGTCTGGAAGTGGTTCCCCTCTATTCCTCATTAAATTAGATCAGATCTGCAGTGTGTGTGTGTGTGTGTGTGTGTGTGTGTGTGTGTGTCAGTGCCTGGACTGACCCCAGTAATACAGTGAAGTGTCTCCCTCTACAGGTGATCTTCAGAATCACAGCAGATTTCTGTGAGCTTCACCTGCACAAATACAGAAGTATTTCCTACAGCTCAACTCGATCATGAGCTAGAAACACAAACACTGTGGGTTTGATTCAGGGAACACACATATACTGATTACTGAATTACTATAAATTACTGGGAATGAAACTATACACAAATGTAAATCTAATTATTTCAGAGCAACAGTTTGAGCATTTATAAGAATATTAGTAAATCAGAGAGAAGAGCAAATGAACTTTATAAAATATTACTACTAGATTATAAGGTACCAAGTGTTTTACAGAAATCAAACACTGCTGTATGAATGGAAACCAAACATAGGCACATTCAAATAAAATTTGCTTAACAAACAGGATGGTAATGCCATAGACAGACTACAGGCTTCAGTTCGTTGGTATTTCTGCTCGGTATTTTTTAAGGTAATTAAATAAAACACTTTTGGACATTGATGTTTGTTTTATAGTGTGACTGAAATGCAAATCTACAACACAAGAATCATTAACAAGAGTTAAACTCTTTACTCTAACTTTATCTCTATTTTTCAACCTATAAAGCAAAAACAGAATTGAAGTTAACAGTGTAAAATGTTTAATGGCAGAAGATCTGTGGAGCATCACGAACTGCTGGAGAATTAAACATCAGGAAAAGAGAAAAATGTCAAAGAAAGAGGACGAGATTCAAACTAATGAATGGAGAGATACATCGATCCGGAGACGAGTCAGAAACGACAGCATAAAACACTGTTATTGTCTTTCTTCTTCTCTGGTGTGTGAATGTCACATCAGTCCTGAACTGTTATTTCATCTGCTATATAAACTGTACATGAAGATGATCAGATGTGTGTGTTCTAGTTTCTCATGACACTGACGGACCTGAAGACTTTCATTCTGATGTTTCAGATGAAGACCCAGAAGAGGTGAGACACACACACTTCATATACTCATTTATATTCATAGAACTGAAGCAGACACGTAATATCATCATCAGAGAGAGTGTTTTCTCTTTAGAAAGGTTAGGTTTGTTCCTCGGTGAAGATGGCACCCATAAAACTAAACAATCACCAAAACTATAGCTTTATTTTGTGCTACATTCGTTTATTTTTTTATTTTTTTTGTGTGGCACAAATCAGCACAGACGAATGGCAGTTTTGGGGATTATTTAGTTTCATGGGTGCCATCTTCACAGATGTTCTTTATAACCAGCAGAATATTTCATCAAATTCAATGTTTCTTCATAGTGTGCATGTTTTTATGAATGTCTTTGAATGAAGCTTTGAAGAATGTTACCTTACTGTATGATACTTTTCATGCATCTGTACATCTGCACTACCACAGGAAAAAATAACTTTGTTATTAACTTGGTTCACACTTTTTATAAAAATAAATATAAATAATATTTGTTTACTGAAACGGTTTGTGTTTATTTTTGTGTTGTACTTTAATAACTTGAGGCACATATGATCACACACTCCTTCACATCTGCAGGAATCGGTTATGACTGACGTTTCTTGACTAAATCAAACATGAGCTTATTATTCTTCATATTTTTCATCTGTCTGCTTTGACAGCATTGCTGGACGATGACATCACTGTTTTCTCCTGATGATTTTGACAACAGAAATGAATCAATCAAAAACTTAGACAATGACTTTCTTCTAGATCTGTCAGAAGAAATCGTTGTCTGTCTCTCAGAAGAAACAAACTTAGTTGCATTATTTTCCTGTTATCACTGTAAAGCTGCTTTGAAACAATCTCTACTGTAAGTGCAATATATAAATAAAGGTGACTTGAGTTGAGCTCCTCGGAAGCTTAAAGTACATTTCTTGAATAAAGTTATTTAAAGATTACTTAAAGATTACTTGTAAAGATTACAAAGATTAAAGATTACTTATAACCTTCTGTATTCATACATTATATAACATGAAGTAAAGTTCCTCTTTAATAAACTACATTTAAAATAATCATTTGTACATACAGTACATGTGTGTATGCATAAAACATTAAGATAATAAACGAGAGCAGCAAAGCACAATGCAAATCTTTAAACATCCTTTGCTCTAATGTAAATTACTGACATTACCCTTTCTCATGAGGACTCTGCTGACTGTGTACTGTAAGTTTGTAGTATTGTAATGTTAGAAAATTAGAAACTCAGTTTGATAACTTCTGTCTTGTGAGACACATTTAGTGAAGATTGACGTGTGCTGTATCGTGTGCACATTCACTAACACGTGAGCCTGATGATAATGCTTCATTTGCATCTTTTCAATTCATCACTCATTTGTTTAACATTTGTTTAACATGACCTGCAGTTGCTATGGCTACTTATCCTGAAATGTACCTCAGGTTCGGGTACCAAAAGCTGAGTTTATCCGCTTACAGGTTAGTCAGATAATCTGCGTTCTGGAATACAAGAGTGTGTGAAGAATCAGACAAACACCATCAGACAAACACCAGCATGAAACTACAGATACTTCTTCTATAGTGTGTTTGTGTGCAGGACTGACTGAGGATGGAGAACAGAAACACAGCTCCAGCTATTCCTCCTGTTAGTGTATTAGCACCACCTACTGCACATCTACACACACACACACACACACACACACACTTTACCCTAAGTAGGAGAGAGCGGAGCACAACCTAACACTTTTTGACTTTCTCAGTTTGTGTAAATACACTTAGGGTTCAGAGTATTTATTTTTTCCCGCATTAATTTCACACATGTCTAGTACAATAATGTGGTTTTGTTTTATTAATAAAGTGTATACTTTTTTCTTGATTTACCCCGAAAGAATGAAAGTGAAATGTGACAACATGCCCCATAGTGGAGTTCTATGGAGTGAATTTTGTGCCATAATTAAACAAACAAATCCAGCACTTTGCAAACAAACTCGATCTGCTTTGCAAAGGAAAACTTTACTTGCAAATAAACAGAAAGCAATGTGCAAATACAAAGGTCATTTTGAGCAAAAACGCAGAGCAACAAATATGTATTGTGTTTTACAAATATAAATAAATGAGACTAATATTTCACAAATACAAACCATCCTACAAATTGCATGAAAAAATACCAAACCTAGTGCACATGTTACCGGCAAAGTGTGAAATCCCGGTATTTTTGGCAAAAATACATTACCTAATTCTATACATTACCTAGGCATTCTATAGAATGCCGGATTACACACTTTGCCGGTAACACATACAAATGCATATTTGTCTGTTACGATTGGGAGACTTGGCTTTTTGTGAAATCTCTCGGCTCGATTTTCTCTCAAATGTACAGTAGATGGCGCCAAGAAAAGGGATCAATTTACAGTTTTTCTCAGTCGCTTTGGTGCATTTCTCACATCACTATTTACATTTGCACAACAGTTAGTTCAACCTCCACAACATTTAGTCATTTGTGCACATCATAGTAGCAGTTTCTCATTCCTTCCAACAAATTGCAAATGCTTTTGGACATGCATCAATTGCTTTCATACAACTCTCTGCTGTTTTATAACATTATCATTTGCTCATGTCATGTCAGTCAAAATTAACTATACTTGTGAATGCTGAATAGTCATTCCATATAAAACTAATAGTCCTCATTTCATTGCTTGAGTCATTACATACAAAAATGTTGAACTAGTTGTCAAAATCTGTCATTTTTTAAAATCTTTTTTAATCGCCTCTCGATGAGATACTTTCCTCACTGCATTGCAAGAGCTGATATTCGCTGTGATGTAGATGAAATTATGTGGCCAGACAGAGAGGAACGTCTGGATGTGCATGAATGATTACAGTACTATGTATGTTGTATGTTCAGTTCCAATATGTACTGCAATATTGTTTCCAGTTCTGCACAGCTCTACCCAAAGGGAGTTTATGTTTGTTGTAAATAAGGGTGTATTTGTTCTTTTGCACAATGCTGTGAACAAATTAGAATTGCAAAGAGCATATGCAATAAAAATGTGAAACATACATATTCAGTGTCTTGTACTCAGTTACCTCACTGTGTAACTTTACTGTATTTTTCAGATGGCTGTGCAAATAGTATATAGTGCTGTCTTGAGCATTTTCAGGTAGTGTCACCAAGATCTGATTTTTTTTGCATTGGAAAACATTTACAGAGTAAACTGTCACAATGAAAACATGACAAAGCCATTTGACTATCTTGTTCATAAACAATGGTGTCAGGACTTTTCATCTTGATGACACTGACACTTTCATTGACATGAATACTTGCTTTTGAGGAATGAGCTCTCCATTTTGAGCAAGTGACACGCTTTTGCAGGTTATCAACTAGGTTTTGCAGTTTGTACTAATTGTTTTGAGAACTGCATTAACTGTTGTGCAAATGTAAATAGTGATGTGAGAAATGCACCAAAGCGACTGAGAAAAACTGTAACTCTAGTCTCCCGGGAGAAGCGGATTTGAAACGCGCTTGCCTTTGCCCACAGCTGAAATGAAAAGTCTTACTGTATCTATATTAACCTTTTAGAGGTTTTCTTTTGCAAAATGTTTATTACATATCTAGACAGAAATCGAGATTAGCACTAGTAGCACTCCACTCTAGGATAAGGGAATCTGGCTATAAGCTGAAAGCTCTGCCATCATATGTTGCTTTTTACATTTTTTCTACATCGGATGCGTGCGAAATGATTAAATTAGTGATTATGTCTACACTGAACGAGTCTATTTCTGTCGTTCTCCAGAAATTAATGAGAACATTTCATTTAGTTGATAGCAGTGGCGGCTGGTGCAAAAAATTTTTGGGGGGGCGCAACAAACTGAATTATTAATCCAGGACTGAATGTAGGCTAATTGTTAAATAACAATTTAACAGTGATAATAATGTAGCTATCATAAGCCTAAAGTTTAGCTAAAACTTCAGCCGGTAGGGTTGGGAAATAGCCAGGCTAAATGGCGATGTATAATCTGAGTAATTAATATTATTTTTCTATTTTAATAATAATAAATAAAAAATTATATTTAATATCCTGATCAATATTGTCCTACAAACAATGTTCATATTGAAGGTTATAAAAACAATAGTGTAACCTTGCTGTCTATATGTGCAGTCTGTCCAAAAAAGGGGTCAAATCACATTACATTCTAACATTGCAACATTATAATCTAAAAACAAAATAATGCTTTTTAAAGAAGTAGTTAAATTTACTAAACTTAAAATAAATAAATAAAAAAAACTAAAAAACAAAGCTAATATCATAAAAATACACATGTAGGTTTGAAATTCTCTAGCACATTTATGTTCACCAACAACAACAAATATTCAACAACAAATATTTTAGCGAAATATATTTATAATTTAGTGCTAATGTATATTTTAGTCAGAATAATTGCGCTCCTATTCTATTGCGCTCCGTCTGTTCGGCGCTCATGCACGCGGCGGCGCTCGTTCACGGAAGTTTAGCTTGCAGAAAGCTCGCCCACTCATGACAGCAAACTGGAAATATTGACTTTCTAACATTTACAGATGGAGAATATGTCCGTGAAATGTAAGTTATGCACTGAGGAAATTATTGGATGTCACTTCAGCTTATGGCTAAATATTATTAGAGGTATATTTGTTTCCAGCAATCGCTGCACAAGTGAAGTTTACGTATGATGACGAAAGCACGTTAGTGCGAGCCCTCCCGGAACCCATAGAGAATGCATTGCAGTGCCTGCAGTTAGAAAAAAAAAAATCTCTGAATGTAAGTCTATGGGAACACTCTGGGCGATTTTCGGCCATAGTAAAATCGCCCAAAAAGAGGCGGTACTCCACAGAACGTGACTTGGCACTGATTGGACTATATCCAGAGGCAGAACAACAGTGAGTGACTGCTAGCGTAACTCTGTGGTCGAATAAGATTGTGATTGAAAAAGTCCCTTTCACACTTTGGTGGTGCGTCGCCCGATTGCCCTAATGAAGAAACCGCCGCTGGTTGATAGGAGGGTTTCGTTTTTCTGTCCATTAAAGGAGTGGTTGATTATGATTTGACTTTTCTAACTGTAGTTAGTGTGAAATGTTGCTGTTTGAGATTAAACAACATCGGCAAAGTTACGACGCTCAAAGTTCAAAGCAAAGGGAGATATTTGCTTTTAAAGAAAAAGTTTTTTAAGGACTACAACAAACGGCTGATAGAGACTACACCACATTCCTCCCGGGTTAGTGACATCACCAACCCTAGAATTTACATAAACCCCGCCCCCGGGTTAGTGACACACACACTAGGGATGGGCACATCGATGCTCCAGTATCGATTTATCGATACTCACAAGCTACTTACTTGGTATCGATACCTCTACAAAAATATCGATATTAAAATTATATTAATGATTTCTGCATCAGTAAGTGTTTATGGTTCTTCTTTTTAATGTTTGTGTTAAATAGAAACCACCCCACCCTGACATATTTAGCTGGCTGTGAGAGAAGCGAGCGACGTGCCCTGCCCACACGTACACGTCACGTCCACAACTCGCACCCATGCTCGCATCTCACAGTTGCACACCTCCGCATGAACAGGATGGCACTATGGCTGAAAGAAAGCGAAGCGTGGTGTGGTGCTACTTTTCAACGGCAGACAAAAATACTGCAAGATGCAATAAAGTTTCACACAGCAGCAACACAAGCCACCTCTTTATACATTTGAAACCAACACACCCTGAAACGTATAAAAAGGCTGAACAAAAACACAGTGCATGAATATATCCACATAAAACAACTGACCCTCTATGCATCTAAAATTAAAACATAGTAGATTTTATAGAGCTAATCAATATGATTTAATAATTATAAAATAATTATTAATAACTGCCATTTTACTGGAATAGTGTTAAAATATTGCTATTTCTAGCTTCACGCTCATAGTTTGGATTAGAATACATCACATCCGGTCACATACGGTCTAGCCGCAGAAGTTTAGATATTGAACTATATATACTATATATGAACTATATAGAAGCTCAAATCGGATCCGGAATTTCCGCATACACACATATGATAAGTCAATTAAATTAAATGAGAAAAAAAAAACGAAATCCTCCTAATCAAATCTGTATCCTTCCAATATTTTATAAGAATATCAGACACCCTTAACTGTAACTCTGTATATTCTGAGATATAGTCTTAACTGTAATGGCATCAATTTCCATAATTTTTTCATTTCTTTCTTTTATATGCCTCACAGTGTAAGAGCACGTGTTCATCTGTTTCTGTTATTCTCACATTAAGAAGACTTATAAGACTCACATTTATAATGTGCAGGGAATGGTTAGAGTGTTGTGGTGGATTTTTAATAAATAAGATAGTAAACAAATTTTTTTAGAGCTAACCTGTGTTAAACTTCTAAGCTGACTTCAACCTGTGTTAAACTTTTAACCTAACTTCTCCTTTGGGTCTAAAATTATGACAAACTTTTACCTGACTTCCTTTTCTAGGTCTAACAAAATAAACTATATTTTACTTCTTCTTTTAGGTTTTACTAACCTTTTGATAAAGGTTGAACACATTGGCCCTCATTTATCATTCTTGCGTAGAAACGGGTGTATATGTTGGCGTAAGATTATGCTTACACTCCTTTCACCGCCTGATTTATGAAGCTGTGCGTACCTTTGAAATCCAGGTGTACGCAATACCTGACCTTGATAAATGCCGCGGCTGAAAACGATCGTCATTAGAATAACACGCCCCTATATATTCAAGTCTCCGCTTCCCCCACGCCCTCATTTTACGCCATGGACACACGGAAGACGGCAAAGAAGAGAAAAGGCTTGTTCGACTTCATACAGCTCTGCGCAGACCGATCGGCGGCTGACTTGAAGCAGTGCATGCCGGTTAGAAATTTTGTCTGACTTGATACAGCGCCGACGCCACGTGACTGTGACGTATGCCATCAAAGTACCGCGAGAGCGATTCGAGAGTAGCCGGAGAACTCAGCCAGCGCAGCTTCTCAGGAGCGACTGCACTGGGCTGCAGGAGGGCTGATGACGACACAGCTGTGCCACGATTGGCCAGATTCACCGCATGACAACGATCACGTGTGTTTCGTGTTTATTCGAACACCTTTAGTTACTCTAAAGCTCACAAATCAGTTTTTTATAACAGTAAACACTCTTTTCATGTCGTATGTTATATTGTGTCATGTTTATCAAATTAAAACTGATTAAAAAACGTATAGACTCCACTTCATTAATAGTAGCAATTATGTTGAACTTTATTCTTGTTCAAACAGACGCTGTATGAAGCAGTACATAAAGTAGGCCTATTGAATAAAAATGTCTCTGAAACATCTGTGTATTATTTGGCAAATATTGCATTTATTTCACTGCAGCTGTGGTAAAGTACGCGAACACCACGTGAGCGGTCACTACGGGAACCAGAAAGTGTCTGACTTCACGTCTCCGTTTGCAGCTCCTCCCCGCCTGCACGCGGCTACTCTCGCCGATCGGTTACATCCAGCCGCAGCCGATGACCAACACACCTATTCTTGGATGAGCAAATGACCTATCACAATGCATTATTTTACAGCACGTGTTTTGAAACGATTAGCATTTAATTTCGTATCACGTCACATGTATTAGGGTGTACAATAGTGATGATGATGTGATGTGGAGTACCATTCATTCACATTAATAATTGCATGACAATTTGTATTATTATTATTATTATTATTATGATTTTATTATTAATGATGCTTATTGTTATTTAGAAGAAGAATGTCGTTATTATTATTATTATTTGTATTATTATTTAAAAGAAGAAGAATGTAATTTTTATTATTTTGTCAGTCTGAATAATTTTTTGGTCATTGAAAGCCTTTCATTACTGAACGCAGTCCGTGCACACCTGCCGGGCCTAACCATCGTTTAGTAGGCTACAACGGCGAGCGCGTCGAGTATAAACGCCTCGTCCGTTTGGGGAGGTGCGCGCGCAGTCTGCGGAGACTCGCGCTGCGGAGCCAGGCGAAAGTATAAACAAGGCTTGAAACGACAGGTAAAGCGCACAGGCTCGCAACTGAAGGAATACATATGCCTACAAATCAAATGCTTGGGTAAAGTCACACAACTTAAACATTGAAGTCCACGTTGCACAAAAATAAACACTGAAGTTTATAATTAGGACTATGCTGTTGTTGTTTTTTTTTTACAGTGGGTCATAATATATCATATCTTTTAGTTTGTCAGTGCGTTTTGTGGTGTTAGGAATTGTTTTTCTGCGCATTCCCGCACTCAAAACGTGCGTACACCACCTCCTGAGCTGGCGTAGGATTTGAGCGTGCCGTACGCCAACGTCCATATTGATAAATCTCAAAGTCACCGTGGTTTTGGGTGTACGCCAGGTGTACGCTGGAAATTTGGTGTACGCACTTTTGATAAATGAGGGCCAATGTCACCAAAACGTTCTATTCTTTGCCTGCATTATGTCATGATATATTGAGTAATCAACTGACTGTTAACCCTTTACAATGTTTTTTTGCTGATTTTGCTTATACCAGTAACAGAGGGTACAGGCTTGCTTTACCAATTGAACCAATCATATTGATAGAAGGTGCCATGTTAGTCACGCTGATCTTATTTTGATGTGTCTGTCTTTATCCTATAAAACCTGAAGTATTCTTTTGCTTTGGGTGAGATTGTCTGAGAACTGCTCGAGTACTCTTCTCCCGGCCGTGATTAAAGCATTAAAGGACATCTGCTGAAGTCTGTCTGTCATTTCTGCTGTGCAGCAAGTGAGTTAGACTATAGGATCAGACTCAGCCGACGTCAATGTGTAGACGCGCTAGGGTATAAATATTATAGGCCCAGGTAGACTTAGGTCAGATGAGATAGGACTTAGTTAGGTTTAGGGAAAAATCTACGACAGTGTCCTATACGGAGTCTGGTTATCAGACACATCATCTGGAGCATCTTTATTTATGAATATGACGAGACACACACGGGCGAGTGACGAAAGCTACACAATTCCCCCGTGACAACCATCCCGTCAGGTTAAAAATATCAACACTTACATGTATAACATGCTTACCACAGTGAATCAGGGTAAGATATAACATGTTTCAGAGGAAGGATTGATGATGTATTGACTCATTATTTAAAGGTGCATTGCGCAAGTCTCTGAGTTTTTGCAGAACTATGCCCCCTCTGGCGGCAAGCGAAACTGCAGCCAGAAGTGTGCACGCTCACGGACAAAAGTTTTCTTTTTTTTATCTTACGTGGAGTTTGCATTGGTGTTTGAAATGAACTACAAGCCGGTCTCTTAGAATCCATCTTCTACGGAGAATGGTGGCGAATACACAAACCTGCCAGACAGCCAGGTGAGCGTGCCGTGAACGCGCATGACGTCACGCCCAGTCTAAAATTCCGGCCCGAATCCCTCTTATTTATTTTACTTTACAGGATTATAGAGACAATCTCAGTGATCAGAGAAGGGCTCATTCAGCCAATCAGGCGATTGTTTAAGCATGTATGGGTTAGAAAACGGGTATTTTTAACATGAAAAGTTGCTTAATGCACCTTTAAATAGTTCATTTTGAACCAAAAATATGATTTCTGAATTGTGATTTGATTATTAACCCCAATTTTATAGTTTTTGTGAACCTCTTTATATGATATCAGAGGCCATATGGATTTTCCACCAGGGTTCACATTATGTGGTAATGAAACTGTTGACAGATCATTTTTTTCTGTCTATTGACATTTTCTAAAACCACATATGAAGATTATTTTACAAATGTCACTAAAGTTGAAAGATAAACTGCTGATTACTGTAGATTTTCCATAAATCTTATGAATTAATATCTATAAAGTTGTATTTTCCAGTATTTTAATAAATTCTGGTTATGGAATTCTTAAAAACAGTAGTGAAATATGATTAAAATTTAAAATAATGGTTTTCTATGTGAATACAGTAAAGTTTAATTTATTCCTTTGATCAAATCTGAATTTACTCCATTATAACATAATTACTCCAGTCTTCAGTGTCACATGATCCTTCAGAAATCAGTATAATATGATGATTTATTATCAATGGAATACAGTTGTGCTGCTTAATTTTTTTTTTTTTTTTTTTTTAACTGTGATACTTTTTTCAGGATTCATTGATGAATAAAAAGAAAAAAAAGGGGGAAAAAAAGAAAAGCTTTCATTCAAAATATAAATCTTTTCTAACAATATAAATCTTTACTATCACTTTTTATCAATTTAACATCCTTGCTGAATAAAAGTATTCATTTCTTTAAAAAAATAAAATAAAAATAAAAATTGCGGACCATAACATTTTGAACAGTGTATATTGTTGGATAAGTAAAAATCCCAGATCATAAATGCATTACAAGGAGTTTCACATAGTGGCAACTCTTTACAGTAAGTATGCTCATGTCTGCTCATGTTAACATTACATTAGTTCTCTCATCTCCAGGTCCAAATACTACAATAAAACCATTTGAAAATATGACAGCCAAACAAAATACAGCCTTCCTTATAATGTTTAGAAAACAACTTCTCAAATCAAAAGTAAAAAAAAAAAGAAAAGAAAAGAAAAGAAGGGCACACACACAATAAACTGGCATTCATCTCTCTATAAAAGAAATGTTCCACTAAATATAATTTAAAGATATTCAAGAAAGCGCTTGTTAGTTCAGTAACTCTCTTAAAGGTACAATATGTAAGAATTTTGCATTAAAATATCCCAAAATCTCAAGGCCAGTGTTATATATTTTGTTAAGTTGATTACTTACAATATCCCAAATGTTTCCAACTATTTTTAAATCGTGAGAAAATTGCGATTTTAACCAAGGAAACGGGGCGTTAGAGCAGGGGGGAGCTGGGAGTCGCCAGTCAATTGCGTCATATCCGCGTTACCCTCGGTTTCCGCTCGTACTGCGTGGAGTCCTGGACAAATGCGGATTCGGAAGTTGTAGTTGTAGTGTCTATCAAGCTACAAACTTTAGCTTGTTTCTTGCAGTCGTTATGGAACACAATTATTCTTTACCGATTGCAGCTGGTTCTGTCGACAAAGCATGCTTAATTTTATATTTTCCAAATGTAGCATTCGGTAATAGTTATGTTTATGTAAGGAAAGTATTATTGCTTTAGATTTGTGTTTAGTTTATTGACATTGTTTATCACGTCTGGTGTTTATGGCCATGTAAATAAACATAGCATGTGTTATACATAAAGATTAATCCGTATTTTGGCAAATGATGTGGGCATGTTCGAATGTACTTTTACAACAATTGTTTAGAACATGTAAAACTGCGCAGCGTTATCACAACAATGAGTTCAACAAATACAGTAACATCTATGAAGTATTAAACCTTACTTTTCTTGCGGTTAATTCATTTTAATGAAATAAAAGTGTGATGAGGTTTAAGAGTCAGGAAGGAAGAAGACAGGGGTCGGCGCGTGACTGGGACTCGTACTTTATTAAAATAAAGCAAAACAAACAAAAGCCGCGCACAACGCGCATTCACCGTGGCAACCACGACGGCACAAAACAGTTCAAAAATGAGAGCTTGGATCCACCGGTTTTCTTCCTCTGCGTCCAATTTTCTCTCCAGTCTCTCTCTCGTTCCAGCGCGGCTTATAAGCGGTCTCTCCACGCCGATCACTGCAATAAGACACAGGTGCATTTGCACTTGACCTACTTGCTCGTCTCTTTTCTCTCCCATCACAGACCGCGCTGAACCACGCCCCCCTCGCCACTAAAAGCATGTCATTAAACGCAACATTTATAAAAACAGAACTTAGCCTCATCCATGAACATGATTTTTCGATTCCCGTCTGACTGATTTACATCCACGGTGGAGTTTAAAACGACAGTTCCCATCATTCCACGCTCCTTCACATCGTCATCAAGCTACGCCGTTGTTGTTGTTTGGAATGTAGCGCCCTCTAGCGGCAAAAATTCTTGCATATTGTACCTTTAACAACACACACTTTTACAGCAGAAATATCTCAACAACCCTGTTCAGTGTGACATTCACCAGCAAGACCTTCCCTCTGATGCAGTGTGAAGAAATCTTTTATATCTTACATGAGTGAACCACAGCTGAGTCTCTGCATGTGAAGAACTTGTGCTTTTCTACATGAGCGAATCACAGCAGATCAACATAATGTCACGTGTGTTGATGAACGGGGATAAACCAAAGCACTGCAAAACATCAAGCACAGGCATACTGTATCTCACTCACATGTACATATTGCAAAATAAGATATACGTCCCGACGCAACAGATTATTAAATGCTGAAGTATTGTTCATGTTATGAACTAATGTTGATGAATGGAACCTTTAGTAAAGTGTAACCCATTATTCTTATTTAAAAAGTGTGAATGCTACAAATTTAAACATTTAAAAGGAAAATTAAATAAAAAATGTACAAAAAAATTGATAATGATCTGAACTATGAAATTATATGGAATAAAATGACTTATTTGTGTCATATTATTGACTATTAGCATCTGGTTATATATTAAAACAGGAGAAATAAATCAATATTTACTGTAGATCAGTTAATATGTAATATGTAATCAGTTA
Organism: Leuciscus leuciscus; assembly: GCF_965113295.1. NCBI lineage: Eukaryota > Metazoa > Chordata > Actinopteri > Cypriniformes > Leuciscidae > Leuciscus > Leuciscus leuciscus. The sequence goes on from NC_138740.1 coordinate 38,307,460, forward strand.
ATGATACACACAACTACAAACACACTAAAGATGAACAACTGAGTAAATACAAAGCATGGATATGAATAAAATAAATACAGCAAAATACTAAATACAAACACAGCACAGACAAAACACTGTAAATTTACTGTAATTTTTACATGTATTAATTTAGCAAATGCTTTTATCCACTTACAAATGAGAAATATGACAAGTAATTTGCCACAAAGCCACAATATTTATAGAATAGAATATCAGGTTTATTAGAAAGCTATTAGGAGACCAGCAAGAGCAGAGGAGAAATATAGAGAGATTTATTATTTGTTGTTTTAAGTGCCTTTTTGGTTTAATGTTGTGTTGTTCAGTAAAGAGTGTCTTCAGCATTTACTGGAGTTTTTGAAACTTGTGATCATGGCCTGAGCAGATAATGGTGACAAGTTGTTTTAAAGAGGAATATAAGATAAGAAACAAACAGATTCTGCACTTTCAGTTACAAAACAGGAAGTATTGAGGTGGGAGTGTGTGGTTTGAATCACTGTGACTGTGATTGAGTTATTCCAGTGTTTATGCAGGACTGAGACTGATTCTGCATAGCAGGAGCCAGTGTAGACGGGTTATATGTGGTTTATATCTCTCAGATCTGCCGGATATGCTTCCTCTCTTCTGCTCATCACATGGTAATTAAAACACTTTATATTTAACTGTTTTGTAAAGACATTTTTATTAATTAATTAATTTAAATCCAGACAATAATGTCTCTATTATAGTGAAACTGAAATGTAAACCTGTATTGCTCAACAATCATTAACTGATGTCAAACTTCACTCTGAACTGAACTACTGTTTTCTCTTGCACAGATATTACCAAAGTCAGAATATATGAGACATTACAGCACGGAGAACATGTGTTGAGCTTCACAAACTACAGGATAATTACACATGTGGACAAGAGAGAGAGAGAGAAATGGGGAATAAAAATGGCAAAACGTTACAATCTAATGAACCAAAACAGAGAAACACGCCGAGTCTAGTCAGACGAAACAGCATTAATAGCGGAAAACCAAACTGTGAGTATTTATGATGTTTAATATCATTCAGCATCAACAGTTTTCATCTTCTCTGGTGTCTGAATGTGTACAATCAATTCAAAACTATGAATTTTCATTCACTATACAGTATATAAGCAACAAGCAACTTTGTGGTCATAAGTTTATATGTTTTGTTTTTGTTCTTTTTAATTAAAAAGATGTGAATTTTTGTTTCTTGTCTATTTCACCAAACTATATGAAAACATATTTTATTAGCCTACGTGAAATTCAGTTAAAGCCTGTTATGCTAATTCTCATGGCGTCACTAAAGGCACTTTCTAAGGCAGGGGTCGGCAAGTAACTTTGGCCGCGGGCCAATATTTTTTTTAGCCAGTAGATGGCGGGCCAGCTACACAGAGTAGGCCTATGGATACAAATTAAATACTTTTATATAGGCCTATAATCGCGGAATATGATGGGTCACCGTCCGTGGATCATTTGTTCAATCGTTTTTTCAAATTAAAACGAAAAATAAAAAGATGAAAAACGACTTGTTTTTCCATTATTTATTTCCTGAACTAAAATGAAAAAACTAATAACAATGGGTTTTCTGATTTTCTGATTGTGCTCAGATCAAAAATAGACAAAAATAATTACTGGATTAGACAAATTTTAATTTTGATTTTTTAATTTAACACCTTAGGCATATATCAAGGAAATCATTTTAAACAGATCAAGTACTATTGTGGTAACAGATTACAGCCATTTTAATAAAGGTGTGAATAGCAATCATACTCTTTCGCTTACAGTCCGACTTTTGAACTTTATTCCTTTTTTTTTGTATTATTATTATTTATTCGGGACACACACATACACACCTAAGGTTTAAGGAGTTCTGCGCGGGACTGTTTTTTTTCTGTCCCGCTCCCACAAGGTTCTATTAAGCAACCGCTTAAAATACACTCGGTGTTCACCCGCTTTATTTCCCGACCTGACGGGTCCACAAAATTTTGATCTCGTTTCCATAATCTCACATTCAAATGTCTCTAACGGCAAGAATGAGATTAAGTAGCCTATAATAAATGCTATACAAAAATTGTGTTCGTGTCAATATAAATATTAGGCTATTTTAACATTGTACTGTCAGCAGAGAAAAAAAAATGCCACAGAAAAAAAATATGAAATATAAATAGCCTAACATAAATTAAATAGGACAAAGTCTATCACTCAAATGTCTAAGCAACATAAACGAAAATCATATTGCCCTACTGACAAATGAAGTAGGCTATTTTCTGCCGAACTATTTCAAACATCCTTGCAAAAAAAGAATGTTGTTGACTGACAATGGTTTCAGTACCAAACAGCTCCTCAGAGCAGGTGTACAGGTGGTCAGAATTAAGTGCGGATACGCTGTCAAAAGATGTCGGGAGTGCGAGTGGGCTATTGTCAGTCAGACTGCCCGCTCCGTCCAATAGCCTACACCAGAGTTCTGACCGCTACCGTCTTTTGACGCGCGAATGGACACAAAGTGGTCAAGCGTATAACTAGACGCGGCAGGCGCGAATTTGACGCGCTATTCGCGTCCGGTGTGAACGCACAGTTATACTTTAAAATGTAATCCCGCGCCGCATGATTCCCTATGGGTGTTTCACACAGCTTATGCGGCGGTGAAATCGCCGCACGACTACGGCTTTTCTCAAGTAGTGGAAGAGTTTTGTGCAGCATTTAGTAAAGCCCTGCATTTCAGCCCGAGCCCGACGGGCCCCGACTTTTTTACGCCCCTAGGGCCGGGCTTCGGGCCAATTTTCACGTCATAGTTCACATGCGGGCCGGGCCTCGGGCCTTTTTTGGGTTATCCTTCTTTTTATATTTTTAGACATTAATTAAAAAAATATGAGAAGTTGACGTCGACGATAGAAAAACAAACATAGAAAGACATTTAATAACCTCATAACTTTCATAATCGTGACAGTCTCACGCACGCACGCACGCACACACACACACACAGAAGGTTTCCCGTCAGCGCAACCAACGATTCACCTCATGTGCAAATAATGGAGAATATTAAGAGAAAAATCGCAGAGTGATAGAAGAGAGGACTGGGTTAAAATCTTCCACTGTGGATGCTATTCTTTTTCTCCACGATGCTCTGTAGAGACTGTTCTAACTTTTCGTTTGATTTGACTTTATTTCCGTTTAACTGTTGGAAACTACTGGAAAAAAGAATGGCCATGTTCTGTGGTGCATTTTTTAGGTAAGATAACCTGCAAGTTTGTTTTTGATTTATTTAATTTAATTTAATCTCATTTCGTTTGCGAGCGCTGTTGCGAGCAGCATGAGCCTGCCTCAGTAGCCTATTTAAAAAAAAAAAAAAATTACTCACTGTGGTTTAATAAATAAACATTAAACTAACTAACTGTCTGTGTGATATGCTTGAAGTGTTTTATATCTATGGATTTTATTGTAGCCAAGTAAAGTATTAGCGTTGATTTGAGAGGCTAAATTGATCAAACATGTTTTACTCGCTGTTGGCTCGGCTTGCTTGGTCGTCTTTTTTTTTTTTTTATGCTCCAAACATTTGTCTAAATTAACTTAATAAAGAAATGAAAAGAAAAGAAACATAACGAACAAAACGGACATATTGTAATGGCTGCAAATAGGGCAGGCTGCCGCTTTAAAAAAAAAAAATTATAAAAAAAAAAAACGGGCTCGGGTCGGACTCGGGCTGATAATTCTGATGAGCTGTCGGACACGGGTCGGGCTAGGGCCTGAGCGTCTCGGGCCAGGGCCGGGCTCGGGCCTAGATTTGAGGCCCGTGCAGGGCTCTAGCATTTAGGACTTCCAAAATAATCCGGCGGGCCAGAAAATATTGCTGGCGGGCCAGTTTTGGCCCGCGGGCCGCCAGTTGTCGTTCCCTGTTCTAAGGTCTAACTTCTGCCTACCTCCCCTTAAACATGTGTGATCAGGTGTAGGGTACACTAATTCATGTTCACTTCAACACCCTTTAAAACATATGAAATTTGTTTAATTTGTCATAATTTCGCCATTTGAACTGAACTTTTTTTGAACTTGGTGTAATGTAATAATTAGTTTACTGTCATTGTGAGGGACAAGACACATTAACAAAGCCGTTTTCATCATATTAGGCACAAGAACATTAATAGTGAATATGTACTGTAAATATTGAGAGTTAATATAATACAATGTGTAGCCTTCAGTAAATTAAAAAAGCTCAGCTTTAGGAGGGGAAGAGACAGAGCAAGAGAAAAACAAAGAGAAAAAGAGAGTGATGGAGAGAAATAATCTACGTCCCACTGACATGGTTTCTAAATCTTTGTTTGAAAGATATTGTTATCCAATTTTTTTGGGCCTTCAAAAACATTTTAAAATGCACATATGTAGATCAGAAAATTTTTTATTTTCTTGGGGAAACCCCGAACTCCCCGATTACCTCACATTTGGGACCTCAGGGATTATAAAACTCTCCCATATGCTAATATGCAGGTTAAAATTAGACCCTAAACTAATTTTTTTTTTTTCATAGCCTACCCTCAATGGGGACTGAGCATCCCCAAAATAAAAATCACCCCTGCGTATTCGTATTAATTTCATTAAAAATACCCACATTTTGTAGATTCTGAAACTTGTATGTAAATGTATATCCACAACTGTAAGCTTTTGGCAGATTATTTCCATCAGTGACACTGATTTATTAATTGTCGCTGTTTGAGGAATTGCTATAATCTGATGTTTGTGTTCTTCATTCACAGTTTCTCATGTTTCACCGATTCATTGTGATGTTTTAGTCACAGAAAAGGTGAGACACACACAAATACAGAGACATATTGAAAACTGAAGCAGAAATCTGATGTTATATTAATCTTTGTGTTATATTTCTGTATTTCTCCTTTCAGAAAGCATCAGTGTGATTCATCTAACCTGATAAATATTCTCCATCATGTTCCTTTTTCAACAAATAATAATAAGTTCATGGTTAAGACATGCACTGTTACTGTATATAAGATGAATGTGTATGAATGGATTTTATATTTATATATATATAAACATGTTTGTATTTCATGAATATAGGACATGCTTCCCTGAACACATCTGACCTGAATCTGAGTTTTACAGTAATCTTGATTGTAAGCTGACAGAAACTGCTGGTTGTGTGTTAATATGCTTTCCGGTAGCTCTGACAGTAGAGTGGTACGATGGGTTTCATGGGTTCGATTCCCAAATCGAATTTTCAAACAGTGTTAGCGCTTGCAACGCCAAGGTCATGGGTTCGATTCCCAGGGAAAGCAAGAACTGATAAGAATGTAAATGTGTACCTTGAAATGCAATGTAAATTGCTTAGGATAAAAGTGTCTGCCAAATGCATAAATGTAAATATATTTGATCTGCAACTTTAACAACACAACAGCAATGTTGAAATGTTTTGTATAGTATACTTGTATATTCAGAGCTTATGACACTATTGGATGAGACCCGGACTGAGCTGATGATGACATCACTGTTTTCTCCAGAGCTGATTTGTGAACTATTGAACTATAATTGATGATCTTTACACGTTATTAAACCGAACTGAATCAACACTGAACTGAATTCAACTAAAATATTGTATGTCTAAAGCCGATCTACAGCAGATTTGAATTGTGTTTGCATCATTGATCATTACTGTTTATGACTGTGAAGCTTTAAAACGATCTGTATCTTGTCCTGCAGAGGTGCCAAAACTTTTTAATACAAAGAGACAAAAATCAAACATGTAATTAAAGTAAATGTTGTATCATTTCCAACTATATGATGTGCTATGGGGAACACCATCAGCATGACTGGTGTCTAAAGCAAGTGTAAACACACACAAATAATCATTGGAGTGAGGAAAAGGGGGAGACACGGTGGCGTACGGCAAAGACTGAAGCGGCAAGGCCATCGTCGGATACCTCTTCCTTCAATCATCCTCGCCAACGTCCAGTCTCTTCGTAATAAAGTGGACGAGCTCCAGGCAAAAGTAAAGTTCCTTTCGTAAAATAGAAATGCCTGTCTTCTCGCTTTGACAGAGACATGGCTTAAAGAACAGGATCCACTCTCTGATCTTGAGCTGGACGGGTTTGGGGAACGGGAAAATCACTCGGTGGAGGCTTATGTAGGGTGACCATACGTCCTCTTTTTCCAGGACATGTCCGGCCGGGATTTCGAGATCACCCAAAATATCCGGGATTCGTATTTTGCTTTCTATCGTCGCCATTCATTTTGTTTACATGCACACCTTTTGATTCAATAGGACTGAATTAATTCCGATTGGTGAATCTGAATGTAGTGTTTACATGAACGCTAAACAAGTGATCGGTTGATGTGCGTTTCGTCTCGGTCGGGATCCGTGTGAAGCAGAATGCATGACCTGCAAAGCTGGCACGTACGTGTCAGTGCCAAATAATGTAACAATGTAAACATAATGAATGGTGACTGTAGAAAGCAAAAGCATAATCCCGAACATTTTGGGCGATCTCGAAATCCTGGCCAGACATGTCCTGGTTAAAGAGGAGGTATGGTCACCCTAGCTTATGTCTTTATATAAATAAGAAATGGTGCAATACGGTGATCATCAGAGAAACATTGTGTACCTCTGATATAGAACTTTTGTCTGTGTCTTTACGCCCGTTTTTTCTGCCCAGGGAATTCCCACAGATATTCGTCACACGTGTTTACATTCACCCGAAGGCTAATGCAGATTTAGCAACTGGGGCTATGGTGAAGTGCGTGCAGTGGCTTCAGGGGATTTCATCCTGAAGCACCAAATTTCATCATGGGCGATTTTAATAACTGTAAACCAGGGAAGTCCCTGTGTAACTTTTATTAATATGTCACCTGCGTAACACGACGGACCAAAAGTTTGGACCTCTGTTAAGGATCCGTCAAAGGTGCTTACAAATCCTACAGCAGAGCTCCACTCGGCATGTCTGACCATAACTCTGTTTATTTGGTTCCGTCTTACAAAACGGTACTGAAGAGAAACAAGCAGGAACGGAAGTGGGTTCTGGTTTGGTCAGAGGACTCAATCCAGTGTCTACAGGAATGTTACGGCTGCACTGACTGGGATCTATTCAAAAATGAATGTAAGGACATTGATGAGCTCACAGAGACTGTCTCCGCATACATCACCTTCTGTGAGGACTAGTCATCCCTCGTAAACCCATTTCCATATATCCAAATAATAAACCATGGGTCTCCAAATCTGTCAAAAGCATAATTAATCATCGAAATATTAGTTTCAATCAAGGTAACATGACTCAATACAAAGTACTTCAAAAACAAGCTAAAAAGGAACTCAAGCTTGCAAAACTTAATTATAAGGACAAAGTTGAGACCATGCTGAGCACAGGTAACTCACGTCCTGCATGGGAGGGTGTGAAAGCCATGATGGGGATGCAGCCTAAGAAGTGTCCAATTTCCCTAAATGACATGTCAGACCTTGCCCTCTCAAATGACCTGAACATTTTTTATAATCGTTTTAATATTCTTGATTTTAGTGAGGAGCTGTCAGTTTTTAATAACGTTGCCCCTGGGCAAGGTAAAGTCCAGGTTGACAGAAACAAGGTCCTGACAATCTTCAGAGGTGTAAAGGAAAGGAAAAGTCCTGGCCCCGATGGCATTGGAGGCCGTATATTAAAGAACAGTGCTGAACAGCTGGCAGACATTTTTATTAAATTTTTTTTAAATGTCCGTACATCTCCACACCGTTCCTCGCATTTGGAAAGACTCAATTATTGTCCCGGTGCCTAAAAATAAAGCTCCAGAGTCTCTTATTGACTTTAGGCCTATGGCGCTCACGTCCCTCACTATGAAGACGTTAGAGAAGATTGTGAAGGACGAACTTTTGAACTCTGTCCAGGATCTACTAGATCCGTTTCAATTTGCCTACAGACCGAACCGGGGAGTGGAAGACGCAGCATGTACTCTTTTTAACCTGATCTATACACATCTTGAGGGTGCAAAGAGCTTTGTGCGGCTGCTTTTTATTGACTTTTCTTCAGCTTTTAATTGCATCCAACCACATATCTTAGCAGGGATTTTAAAGAGTACCTTAATATCAATCCTTGTCTTATCTGTTGGTTGATGAAGTTTTTAACTAACAGGTCTCAACACGTGAGAGTGAATAGTATTTTATCCGATGTCCTCTTTTTTCTCGGTAATAGTGTCGCTGCTGACACACAAGGACCCTGAGCATGGCGCTATGTTAAATGATTTTACAGAGTGGTGTAAGTCGTCTTTTATTAACATTAACGTGGCAAAAATTAATGAAATGTTGATTGATTTTAGAAAGAAACACACACCCCCCCCCCCCCCCCCCCTCTTCTACCCTTATTAATGATCAAGCTATAGAGGTGGTGAAGCAATATAAATACCTTGGTATTATAATCGATGACAAACTCACCTTCGAGCCACAAGTTGACGCTGTCTGTAAGAAATCACATCAACTCATGTTTTTTTTTATCGTAAACTTTTGCCATTTTAATGTCGATAAGACTTTCATGAGGATGTTTTATTGTTGTTTTATTGAATCCATTCTTTCTTTTGCCCTTGTGAGTTGGTTTGGGCCCCTTACGCTTAAGAACAAGAATAGGCTGCAATATATAGTTAATGTGTGTGGCAAAATTTCCCACAACTCTCTGACTGACTTAAATTCTGTATATGAGACAAGGACCCTCAAGAAGGCACAATCAGTCCTGGCTGACCCAAGTCACCCCCTGAACAGGTGCTTCATTTTGTTGCCGTCGGGCCGCAGATTCAGTCTGCCTAAATGCAGGACAAATAGACATAAAAACTCTTTTGTCCCTGCTGCTATAGGTTGTTTTAATAAGTCAATGTGAGTTGTGGACTTCTGTGTATGTAATTATATAGTTTTTTACTGATTGTATGGTTGTTGTTTTGTATAATCTGTGTGTTACTTATGTCACATGCTGCTGCACAACGAATCACCCCTCGGGGATAATAAAGACTCCTTGAACCTTGAAACACTCACAAATAATCATTGGCGATGCAACCAAAGATGTCACATGTTGACTACGCCACGCTGAAGAAAAAGCCCTACTAGACTTAACTGGATATACAGATCCAGACCCAAATTAATAGAGTGAGAGAAATTAATAGAAAGAGTGTGAGAAATTAATAGAAAGAGTGTCCAGGTTATAATTTACCCTAAAAACCAAAAGGAATAATAATTATAATAATAATAATAATAATAAATGCATTTTTTTTGCATTATGACATCGTGATGACCCCTACATTTTATTTTTGTAATGTTAATTTTTTTTTTTTTTTTTATATCATGGCATTATTTATTGTACTGTGTTTATGCATATTTTTCAAAAATAAAAACGTGCAAGTAAAACATCCAAATGTAACGGGTAAAATAAATTTGTAATGAATTGTGCCAAAATGTTTGTTCATGTTGTAGATTAAAGGGTTAGTTTACCCAAAAATTATGTCATTAATGACTCACCCTCATGTCGTTCCAAGCCCGTAAGACCTCCTTTCATCTTCGGAACATAGTTCAAGATATTTTAGATTTAGTCCGAGAGCTTTCTGTCCCTCCATTGAAAATGTATGTACGTTATTACATAAACAAAAATAACGACTTTATTCCACTATTCATTTCCTTCTCTCTGGGCCTCAAGTGAGTTCACGTAGTGTAATAGTGTTGTACACACGCATCACACACATGACCAGCGTCGGCCAATAGTGAGCCTACGTGTGACGTACAACACAGACGCGCTGCGCTATTACACTACGGGAACTAACTCGAGGCCCAGAGAGAAGGAAATGAATAGTGGAATAAAGTCGTTATTTTTGTTTACTTTTTGCGCACAAAAAGTATTCTCGTCGCTTGATAAACTTAAGATTGAGCCACTGTAGTCACATGGACTACTTTGATGATGTCTTTATTACCTTTCTGGACAAGGACAGAATAACGTACATACATTTTCAATGGAGGGCAGGGGCGGATCTAGAAAAAAAATCACGGGGTGGCAAGCAGGGTCAGGGATAATTTCTGGGGTGGCGAATGTTTATAGCGGGGGTACGCAAGTTTTGCTTGATCGCAAGGCAATTTTTCCGTTTAGATGCAGGCTGAGCCTCCCAAAATTATATAGAAATAGTAGCATTGTCCATATTATAAGTAGGGGGTTTCTAACTCAGATAAAATTTTAACTTTTGTAAAAAATAAATAAATAAATAAATAAAATCATCATCTTGGGAGCCACAGGAGTTGGCACCTGGCTCCTTATTTAGCTATAAAGTTATTATAATTCTTTGTCCGACGAGCACATTTATAATATATATATATATATATATATATATATATATATATATATATATAATGCTGTAATCATAAAACAACACTTTCCTTTCTCCTTTAATCCGTTCGCTCTGAAACAGCCTCCTCCGTCTAAACTTTGCAACAAATGCATCCAAACTTTCCCTCAGAGCCGCCATGTTGGTTTGTCTAACGTTACCATGACAACGAGATTGTACGTCCGGTTCATGTCTGTAAAGCTGTAATTTTCTCTTTTATACTTTTTAAATGGATAAAAAAAAACAATTTTGGTCAGAGTAATGCTTTAATAGCATGATATTTAGCTTAATTGCCGACATAAATATACAGGTAAAAATACATTTCATTACGCTGTTTAAACACTTTCCAAACTCCGACATGTAGATTCACACAGGACTAGAAGCACCTTTTAACTTGAGGTCCCTAGGTAATTGTAATCCCGTGTGAATAGGTCTATAACCACACGGTTTGCCTTTTTCCTGTGTATTGTAACTGTTGAACCACTTTGACAATGTAAGGTTATATGCTGCTGGTGCACTGTATTTATGTGTTTAACATTGTTTCACATGTTTTTCCTTAAAAAAAAATGAATAAAAAAACCAAAAAAATTCTCTTTTATCCTTTGTTTTATTGTATTCAGTGTGAACAGCACAATATCCTTCAAAAAGTAGATAAAAAAAAAAAAATCATTGTGCAATTAGTACAAATCTGGTTTTCAGAATATATTTTACATCTATAAAATAATGTTAGTTGAACATATTGAACAGCAGTGCAAAAATGTATAGTCACTATAAAAAACAATACAGCAGGTAATGCCATCACTCCAGTACAAAACAATATCTTCCAAATAATTTAATTTGCAAGTGGAAGTGCATTTAAGTGCATTGGAAAGTGCACGTGGAACTAAAACTCAAGTAGGATGGAAGAAACAAATATCTGGTTGTCTGATCATAAATGGCACCACCCACCAACAAAACAAAAGTCTGACTTTAATTTTATATTGTCTCTTGTAAAATATTCAAGTTAGGAGTAAAGAGCAATTGTCTTAGAATAACATTTTGATAACCTTTTATAAATAAACGCAGAAGACTAACTAACTGAAACTTGACTCTGCTACTCGGTTTTATCAAACAAAGCAGATTAATTAAACAGCTCACAGGAGCTGAAGGCGTCTGTTGCCATGTTGTTCAGCAAATCGCCTTACAAATGTATCAAGATCTAAAGCTTTAGTGCGTTTATTTTCAATGCTTAGTAATGCTAAGTTTGACAACCTACTCTCGGTCATAGTGGAGCGTAGATAGTTCTTTATTATTCTCAGAGTTGAAAAACGCCTCTGTTACGACTGTAACCTCGGTTCCCTGAAGAGGGAACGAGCGTTGCGTCGAAATTGACGCTATGGGGAACGCTTTGCGTGATGACGTCTTGAAGCACATGTAAAATCAGTCCAATGGTGTGGCGGAACGTCAGAGGCGGGTGACGTCACGTACCAGGAAGCTATAAAAGCCAGCCCGAAACAGAAAACGAAAGCTTCGTAGAGTCTGAAGTCGTGCTGACAGGCATGAAGGAGATATGGCAAGGCGACGCAACGCTCGTTCCCTCTTCAGGGAACAGAGGTTACAGTCGTAACCGAGGCGTTCCCTTTCAAGGGAACTCGCGTTGCGTCGAAATTGACTCTATGGGGAACGTCTATACCAACGCCACCATAGCTACAAATGTCTGTCCTGTGTGAAATCAAGTGAGCAGCACTAGGAAGACAAAACCTGAGACCCTGGAGTAGAGTCTAGGTCTAAAGAGTAGCACCTGACGAAGGTGTGCGGTGAGGACCAGCCTGCCGCATCACAAACGTCCTGCAAAGATACTCCTGATATAAGGGCCTTAGAGGCCGCCATACTCCTAGTAGAGTGCGACCGGACAGCCCAAGGAGAAGGCTGCCCAGCCGCCTCATAAGCAAGTGAGATAGTCTCAACCACCCACTTGCTCATCCTTTGCTTAGACACTGGACCTCCCTTGTTAGGGGACCCAAAGCATACAAACAATTGATCGCTTTTCCGCCACAGGGCAGCTCTGTGGACATATGCGTCTAACGCCCGAACAGGGCAAAGCAAATTATTCGCCTCCTGGTCCGATTTCGAAAGGGAGGAGGACCTCCAAGTGCCACGAGGGAAACGAGATACCAAAGGGTCTTTCCCCACAGACATTCCACCCAAAGGACTGTGGTAAGCACCTACGGCCGCCACATAAACCTTTAAAGTGGACGGGGTCAGACCTGCAGTGAGCCGGTCCTGCAGGAACTCCAGAACTGTACCAATTGGGCAGTTGACTGGATCCAACCGACGGTCACTACGCAAAGAAGTGAATACTCTCCAGTTCAGGGCATAAAGTTTCCTCGTGGAGGGAGCTCTGGACTGTAGAATGGTCTCAACAACCTCAGTTGAGAGACCTGACTCTATGAGCTGGGCCCCCTCAGAGGCCAAGCCCACAGATTCCACAGTTCTGGCCGAGGGTGAAATATCGAGCCCTCTGCCTGGGACAGAAGGTCCCTCCTGACGGGTAGCTCCAGAGGAGGCCCGTCGAGGAGCGACACAAGATCGGGAAACCATACTCTGCCCGGCCAGCGCGGGGCTATAAGAAGCAGGCAACCCCGGTCCCTGCGAACTCTCTCCAGAACTCCTGGGAGCAGAGCAACTGGGGGAAAAGCGTACAGACGTAGCCTCGGCCACGTCTGCACCATAGCATCCAGTCCCAGAGGAGCTGGATGCGTGAGGGAGAACCAAAGTGGACAGTGAGACGTCTCTCGAGACGCAAACAGATCCACTTGTGCTTGGCCAAACTCCCTCCATATCAGCTCCACCACCTCGGGCCTCCATTCCCCGGGCCTCAGCCCCTGTCTCGACAGAGTGTCTGCTCCTACATTCTGGACCCCGGGGATGTAAGCTGCCCTGAGAGACAGCAACTTCCCCTGGGACCACAAGAGGATATGGCGTGCCAGATAGCATAATGGGCGTGAGCGCAAACCCCCTTGGTGATTTATATAGGCGACTACCGACGTGTTGTCCGTATGCACTAACACATGGTGTCCCCTGAGATCTGTGATAAAGCTCCTCAGAGCCCGGAAGACAGCTAACATCTCTAGGCGATTGATATGCCAGAAATGATGATGGTCTTCCCACAGACCTTGAGATGAGCGACCCTCTAGGATCGCTCCCCAACCCGTGAGGGAAGCATCCGTCGTTAGCAGTTTGCGACGACAAGGAGCTCCCAGCACTGGGCCCTGGGACAGGAACCAAGGCTTCTTCCACATAACCAGGGCACGTAAGCATCGCCGTGTGACCTTGATTGTGCGAAATGGGTTGCCCCTCGGGGAAACCCCCTGGTCCTGAGCCACCACTGCAGGGGCCTCATGTGCAGCAGTCCAAAAGGTATCCCGTTGGAAGCTGCTGCCATGAGACCCAACAGTCTCTGGAACTGTTTGACAGTGAGTAGCTGGCCTAGCTTTACACTTTTCACAGCTGCCAGGATGGAATCTATGCGTGGCGGTGACAGGCGCGCCTGCATCGACACTGAATCCCAAACCACGCCTAAAAAAGTGGTCCTCTAAATGGAGAAAGCACACTCTTCTTGGTGTTCAGCCGTAACCCCAACTCTTTCATATGGGCGAGAACAACATCTCGATGTTGAACCGCCATCTGATGCGACTGAGCTAAAATCAACCAATCGTCGTTGTAGTTCGTGATGCGAATACCCCGGAGGCGCAGAGGCGCCAGAGCTGCGTCCACGCATTTGGTGAAAGTGCGGGGTGATAAAGCCAGGCCGAATGGAAGAACGCGATATTGGTATGCTTTGCCCCCGAAAGCAAACCTCAGGAACTTCCAATGACACGGACGGATGGAAATATGCGTCCTTGAGGTCTATCGTGACAAACCAGTCCTCGGACCTGATCTGTGGCACGATTGTCTCAATGTTAACATTTTGAACTTGAGCTGCATGACTGACTCATTCAGAACTCGAAGATCTAAAATGGGACGCAATCCCCCGTCCTTCTTTGGAACTATGAAGTACCGGCTGTAAAACCCGGTTTCCCTGTTGGAGGGAGGTACATATTCTATGGCCCCTTTCTCTAACAGAGTGTTTACTTCCTGTTCCATAACCAGAACCTGCTCGGGGCCCACCACTGTGGGCAGGACCCCCATAAACCGAGGTGGGTGTTTCTAGAATTGTATCTGATACCCTTTTTCCACGGTCTGCAGGACCCAACGAGAAACATTTGACAGTAGCTTCCACGCTGTCAAAGATTCTACTAGAGGTACCAGCCTCTCGAGACTGGTTTCTGGATTGTGTTGCTGTTGAGTAGTCGGTTCGTCGCCCTGTAACGGCGCACCGGCAGGGAACGACTGAACAGACTGCTCTAACACCCTCCTCAGAGGGGGCGGGCATCCCGAGGCCACTACGTTTCCGGGTGGTCCTTGAGATATGTGCTCGCCGGAGACCGCTGCGCCCTGAAACACCGGAGGCGGCAGGGTTGGCAGACCGGTCCCCTGAGGGCACCGAAGAGAGGCGGCACCGTATTTTTCTCCTGCTGTTGAGTAGTCGGTTCGTCGCCCTGTAACGGCGCACCGGCAGGGAACGACTGAACAGACTGCTCTAACACCCTCCTCAGAGGGGGCGGGCATCCCGAGGCCACTACGTTTCCGGGTGGTCCTTGAGATATGTGCTCGCCGGAGACCGCTGCGCCCTGAAACACCGGAGGCGGCAGGGTTGGCAGACCGGTCCCCTGAGGGCACCGAAGAGAGACGGGCACCGTAAAAAAAGGTGTTGGCCGCTCTACTTCGGGGGGGGACTACCCTCATTTGTCCTGAGCCCTCAGACATCAGGACTTTTTCCCAGCAGCCTTCTTGGCGGTAATAACGGTCCGCAGATCCGTTTTACCCCTCGAAGACTGCTGGGTTTGAGAGCGCCCTCCGTGTCCCCGAGATTTTTGTGGGGGAGCACGGGAGGAAACGCTCTGTTTCTGAGTGGCACGGTGCTCAGCGCTCTTTTTAGATGAGTGAGGCTGCTCCCGCTCAGCAGCCTCAATGAAAGAACGGCGGGGGAGAAGTTTCTGAAGTGCAGCTGCCTGTTTTGAAGCTTCTTGAGCTTTAGCTACAGCACTATTAACTGCATCTCCAAATAAACCTTCAGTGGAAACCGGTGCATCTAAAAGAACATGTTTCTCTTTGTCCTTTATATCACTTAAATTGAGCCACAGATGCCTCTCAGTGGCCACCAGGGCTGCCATAGAACGGCCGATGGATTTAGCCGTCTCCTTGGTGGCCCTGAGAGACAAATCTGTGGCTCTACGCAATTCAGACACAGTTTCGGAACCAATACCCCCGCCCTCTTCAGAATCACCCAATAATTCAGCCTGGTACGCTTGCATTAGTGACATTGTGTGTAAACACGCTGCAGCTTGGCCAGCGGCGGCATAAGCCTTATGAACCAGGGAAGATGTGAATTTTACTGGCTTGGATGGTAGTGCAGGAGCCTTCAGAGAAGATGCCGTTGCTGGAGAGAGATAGCTCGCGAGCGTCTCTTCCACCCTCGGCATCTCCCCATAACCATGCACTTTATAATTGTGAATGGAAGAATAGTGTGATGTTTGTGCAGTATACACTCTATATGACACTGGTTTCCCCCACGATCTCGACACCTCGGTGTGGAGATCGGGGAAAAACGGAAGGCTTCTGCGCTGAGGCTGTGCACGTGATGGCAGGAAACGCTCGTCGAGTTTGCTTTTCGAACGAGCGCCCTGCCGATCCTCTGGCCACTCAACAGATAATCGCTCGACAGCTCTCGTAACAACATCGAGCAATTCTTCAAACGCATGAGACTGAGGTGGCGAATCCTCAGACTCAGCGTCAATACTAACAACGTCCAACTCCTCAGAGCTGGACAATTGTAGTATTGGTGCCTCCATCGGGGGGGAAGAAACCGCAACGCGTGCTTCCACACCCCGATGAGAGGCACTGGATCTATCAGAAAGAGGCTGAGATAAGGCAGAGCCCGTCTCAACATCCACTGATAGATCCATTTGCGAACCCCAGGTCTGTGATCGACGCCGTGCCTCGGCAGCGGCGGGACCAGAGCCCTGGGGAACGCGATCCTGGTTAAATAAAGCCAGGCGGGATCTGAGCGTACGCATAGGAAGCGCATCGCAATGCTCGTTGTTTGTCTGACCCTTTTGGATTTGTTCTGTGTTGTGGAGATATTGCTCTGGTGACATGTGTCAACAATGTTATTCCACAGTTCACCAAAAGTGTCCTCACTGCGATAATCATCCAGAGTATCTTTAAAAGCTTTGATCAGATTAACTGCCTTGCTGAAGTCAATGTTTTTTGATTGAAGGTGATCTGAGAGAATTTTTGACTCACTTAAGATCGTTTTAAAAGCCACAAGCAGAGGTGGGTAGAGTATCCAAAAACTGTACTCAAGTAAAAGTACAAGTACTTATAGAAATATTTACTCAAAGTAAAAGTAAAAGTAATAATCTTAATAGTTACTTGAGTAAGAGTAAAAAAGTATCCAATGAAAAAACTACTCAAGTAGCGAGTAACTAGTTACTTCGGATCATATAGGCCTATATATATATATATATATATATATATATGAAGACTTGATGCAAAAGCCTCTGAGTGCCATCTGAAATTTTCTTCTAAAACAATCATTTTTATCAAGCTCGTATATTTAAATTCAGTAATTTCACTTTAATGACAATTAATAGGTAGGCTACTTTTCATTGCCATTCAAGTGTGAACATAAACATACAAGCTTGATAAAAATGCTCTTTTAGAAAAAAATTTCAGATGGTACTTAGAGGCTTAGTCGTCATATATATAAAATATGATATTATTTAGATTTTGTTTATTTAAATGACTATTATTATCAGCTATCTTTGCAACAAAAACAGAAGAGAGACGTAAGCAATATTTCTGCCATCTGTATAGCTCGAAAATCATTGCCTGTCCTCTGGTTTGTATAATAGTAACTTATACAACTACATTTGGATTATTAGACAATGTCGAAATAAAGTGAATCTGCAGAGTGTTGCATTCAAAGGCATGTATTGACAGAGAAGAGTTAAGAACTCTTCACATGTGCTCGCGCTCATGACTGCTACTGAACCTGAACACACACACACACAAAAAAAAAGAAAAAAAAAAAAAAAAAAAGTACATCGACGAATCTTCTTCTGACTGGTCTCCAAAATATAATCAAATGTATATTTCTGCAAGCATGTTTTAACTGGTTAACTATCTACGGCAGGCAAAGGCATTCGTTTTCAAGTCGAGTTCGCACGCCACTGCGCAATACACACATACACACACACACTACCGCGGGATGGCGGGTGTTCATAAACTGTGAACAATGGGAGCTTTATTTAATGTAAATTAATGTATATGTCCAAAAAACGGGTAATGTCATACTTTCTAGTATCGTGGCGTAATAATCTGTTTGGTTGTAAAATGTATTACCTGAGTGAAATGAAATCGAATATATCGTCCTGACTCCTGTGGAATCATTCATTCACAGACAGCTTACGAAGATGTTCAACTAATAAAGATCTTCATCGCTGGCAAAAATATGATGCATTTGAATATTTGCTCTCACTTGACTGTACTGTAGGTCCACTGCCACTTCATCTAACGCTCTTGATGTGATTAAATCTTCCTGTTAACTACTCCGAGTCCAGTGTGAATTGAAATCGCTTCAGATGATTCAGTGCGTGCAGGGAACTGAACAGAATCAGGAACTGAATCATTCAAACTGATTCGCGAACCGACTTAGACAGATCTGAACTTGTTTGATGAAGTCTTTGAACAGAATCGACTCAAAAGAGTGATTCATTTGTGAATTGAGCATCGCTCAAGTCCAGAAAAAAAGATACAGCGCGCTTGGAATAAACTACACATTTAACAACACATATTGCATTAAAATAAAGTAACGAGAGGAACGTCGCCCAATGTAACGAAGTAAAAGTACAGTTTTTTTCATTAGAAATGTACTCGAGTTAAAGTAAAAAGTACCCACATTCAAATCTACTCTTAAAAGTAAAATTTTTCTAAAAAAGTACTCAAGTAAATGTAACGAAGTAAATGTACTTCGTTACTACCCACCTCTGGCCACAAGGCACCCAA
Organism: Leuciscus leuciscus; assembly: GCF_965113295.1. Lineage (NCBI taxonomy): Eukaryota > Metazoa > Chordata > Actinopteri > Cypriniformes > Leuciscidae > Leuciscus > Leuciscus leuciscus. Next base: position 38,325,977 of record NC_138740.1, read on the forward strand.
CAAAATTCAGATCAAGTTGTCCAAGTATCCCTCTAGCTTCAACAGCTCTTTGTGGGTGCATTTCAGAAGCTATCTCCTCCAAGACGCGTATAATAGCAGGCAACCGGTCTAAAACATTGCGACACACTGCCTGCCGACAAGCCCACCGGGTGTCACTAAGACGCTGGAGTTCTCTAGGGGCACCATCAAACATTTCCTGCTGCACTTTCAGCCATTTGTTGTGTACATATGATCCTGAAAGAAATACATACAAGTGCTCTAATAATGAAAAGAAAGTTCCTGCATCTGAGACATTTTTGACACTGTCCACAATGACCAAGTTAAAGCAGTGAGCACTGCAGTGAACATAAAATGCATGCTTTGCAACCTCTCTCACTTTGGCCTGTACCCCTGCACGTACTCCACTCATGACAGCGGCACCATCGTAACCCTGACCAACCAGATTTTTTTTGTACTCCAACCCATGTTTTTCAAAAAAACTAATTATCTTTTCAGAGAGAGCACCTGCATCTAGTTGATCTGCCTCAGAAAATTCAATAAAGCTTTCGTGAACAGCACCCTCATAAAAGTATCTCAGAACAAATGAAATCTGTTCCTTTTTCTGAATATCTTTTGTCTCATCAACAATTATGGAGAATTGTTGACTTTCTTTAAAGGAACACTCCACCGTTTTTTGAAATAGGGCTTATTCACATTCTTTCATACATTTAGATAGGTGGGTAAATGCATTTTTTGTCTCAGTGCATGCATTGTTTTAGTTTGACAGGGTCGGCGCTAGCTTAGCTTAGCACAATGAATGGAATCCTTTGTTGCCAGCTAGCATGGCCCGAGTAAAAGTGATAAAAATTTTTTTAAAAAAACCCACGTAACCCACTTCTTGTGGCCTGCGTATTCACAACGAGTACAAATAGAGATGCAGATTAACACTAGGCGATTTCCTAGGCAGATATTGACTTAGGACTATATTAGGGGGAAGCACAGGCGAAGCACAGCTACTTAGGCGAAGCACTGCTACTTGGGCGCAGAGATCACGCAACACATGAAATCCCACGACTTCCGTCAACATACCGGTGTGCATTGCAACGAGTCAAAACACAGAAGAAGAACAACACGCGTGACCTGCACCGAGTGTCTTCGCTTTTGGATTGTTTTTTTTTGAGAAGTTACAGCAAACATGTATATTACCTGCGTAGCAAAAGGTTGTGAGAACAAGCAAAGGACATACACGAATGTAATGTTTCACAGAATTCCATCGAATGTGGAACTGAGAAATAAATGGCTAGCAGCTCTGGATATCTGTACGTCAACGCCTCTCTACAAAATTAAACAGTATCGTGTTTGCGAAGAGCATTTTGCACCGGAGGACTAAGTTACTTTGAAAAAATGGAATATGGGCCCAGAAAGATGGTAACGTTACTACGTCTGAAACATACGGCCGTCCCATCCCATCTATTTTCAAAGCACAGGCAGAACAAAGTGCACATGTAAGTTGTCTTTTATTATTCTTCCTTATGTTAATCTGTGTCTTTATTCGGTTGTAAGATAGATGCTGAGAAGCTGCAGCACTATATAGACTACGGTTCAAATAACGTTAGCCTCCTCTAGTATAACCTCATGATGAATTAAACCTGTTTAGCATGAACAACCAAACTAAAATAAATTAAAAAAATCGAGTACTGCCGGATGGATCAGCGCCGTGAAATCCTCGGTAGCTGTGACACAACTGCGGGCACGCTCATCTTGATCTGACGCGTTGAGCCTGGTCATCGATGGCCGTAAACACTGTCCCACTCGCCACAGCACAGACACTCTATTTCAGTCGGGATAGATTGGCATATTCCCCCACATTCACACCATCAGTTCGTGTTGGCTCTCATCCTCACGTCCTCAGGCTGTTGAGCGATCGCAACCTCCTCCTGTCGTTCTATTTCCACTCATTTTCTGTAAACTCTTGTATATAGGTATGGTTCTGGCTCACACAAAATCTGCCATGTTCATCGCCATTCATGTACTGTTGGGAAAATAGCCAGGCAGCTACTATTCACACCGGTATGTTGACGGAAGTCGTGGGATTTCATGTGTTGCGTGATCTCTGCGCCCAAGTAGCAGTGCTTCGCCTAAGTAGCTGTGCTTCGCCTGTGCTTCCCCCTAATATAGTCCCAAGTCAATATCTGCCTAGGAAATCGCCTAGTGTTAATCTGCATCGCTATTTGTACTCGTTGTGAATACGCAGGCCACAAGAAGTAATGTTATGTGTTTTTTTTTGTTTTTTTATCACTTTTACTCGGGCCATGCTAGCTGGCAACAAAGGATTCCATTCATTGTGCTAAGCTAAGCTAGCGCCGACCCTGTCAAACTAAAACAATGCATGCACTGAGACAAAAATGCATTTACCCACCTATCTAAATGTATGAAAGAATGTGAATAAGCCCTATTTCAAAAAACGGTGGAGTGTTCCTTTAACCTCTTTGATAATATTGTCTTTTACCATTCCTGCTAAGCATTTAAGTATTTCATTTTGTATCGTTTTACTTGTGTACATTGCATTTTTGGGCTGGTTTTGTAATCTCTTTCTGATCATTGGGTCATGTTTGGCAAGTAATTCCAACATTGACAGGAATATACTGTACCTTTTCTCTCAGAGTCTGTAGTTTCCCTATGGCCATGCTGAGCAGTGTTTTCAGTTGCAGTCACGATTAAAATTTCAGCTAATGCTTTCACATAGTTTTGGTTTTCAGTCAGTTGTTTCTTATTTTTTTCGTCCATTATTGCAACAAGTGAAGTGTTACTGTCTTGTCTTTTTTTGTTCTCTGCCCATGCACACATTGCATTTTGGTGGTTCTCAGATTTGGCATGTGAGCTAAAGCCACTGTCTTTAAAGCTCGCCTTTTTCCAGTTTCTGTAACCCTCCGTGGACGAGAACACACTTTTAGCGGCATCTGGTAAAGAAAAATGTCTACAAGCAAAGCAGTAAGCTGCATCTTTCAGATCCGATTTGAAACTTGTGACATATAAACGCGCACATCAACCTGATTACTTTATTTATCATTCATGTAAACACCTTGTTCGGATTCATCAATCGTATTGATTTCATTCCGATTGTGTCCATGTAAACGTAGCTGACTGCTCCGAAAACTTAGCTGTTAGCTGCTAACCAACTAAAACTCATGTTGGTCCCTGCTTAAACCCAGTACTTTGCAGTCTGTAATTTGCAGGCAAGCAGGGTCAAATGACTGACACAATTTAGTCAAACAGTTTAGTCTTCCCGTGCCTTTCCTTATTCGAAACTACCGAAAGCACTGTCACCACTGTCCGCCATTTGGATTCACCGCGTTCGCATTAAAAACAAGAATAGTTTTTTGGTTCAACATTAGCGAGGCGGGTCCCATTATAACATTATCGACCCTTCTGATAGAGTTGCATGTAAGCCATTTTTGAAAATATGATGTATAAAAGCGTGTTCTTCTTACCGTGTTTCGTCGTGTGTGTCCACGTGAGCCTCACTTGAAACTTGTCGAGAAAAGTTGAAAGACTGCTTGGCTGGACTGCGCATGTCATAGGGAGGGAGGGAGGCGCCGGCCGGATAGGCTCTACTCAAGTCATGATGCGTTTAGGGGCGCCCAGGAAACAAAGGTTTTTACCGTAAATGTTGTCTTATTTTCAGCCGGCCTGGCTGACATCAATGGGGTGGCAGCTGGGGTGGCAAGACCTTTACTAGGGGTGGCAGCTGCCACCCCGTGCCACCCCAGTAGATCCGCCCCTGATGGAGGGACAGAAAGCTCTCGGACTAAATCTAAAATATCTTAAACTATGTTCCGAAGATGAACGGAGGTCTTACGGGTCATTAATGACATAATTTTCATTTTTGGGTGAACTAACCCTTTAATCCTAAGATATTCGTTAAATATAATGTATTAAGTGCATCTAACAGAAAGGGATATGGGGAAACCTACAGGCGACTAGGGTAAGCTGAGAGTGGAGTTGGCCATTTTCTCCTCAGTCTTAGGCAAGCTGTCGAGGAGAATGGTAGGTGGAGAATCTCTCTCCGGTCGAACAGAAATAAAATGTTGTCAGGGATGATTTTATTTCTCTTTAAGGTCAAAATTGTTCTTTTAAAATTATTTTATTTCATATTTGAGTCATAAGAGATATAGAGTTGATGGATAATTAATGTTTTATACCGAACTGTTGAGTACATTAGGAGCACACGGTATCCGTTGTATCTCTCGTTGCTTATTTTCACAAGAAACTTACTGTATATTTATTTTTGACAGTTACATGACCAGATGAGCTGTAATTCATGTCTGTTTGGTGTCATTTCACGTAAACACGCGATGGGTGAGCTCAGCCTACGCCTCTGTGTGGTCGTTTCCAGAAAGGTCGACAGAAGGAATCAGTGAGAGGTTACACAGACATATTAGAATGATGTTGGAATATTAATGGCATGGAAAACATTCTATTTTTTCAAAAAGATTTAATTTCTTATTTTTCTGATGATATTAGACCTGGATCTCTGTGCTTGATCAGAGCTGTGCTTTCCTTCTTGCAGCAGGGGTTGGAGCGAAGGCTGTCTCCCTCCGCCCTGAAGTCGATGCTGCCGCCATCTCAGCTCACCATGACTTGGTGGAGGGCAAGTCAGTTGGATAGTGGATGCCATCGCCTTGGCTTACCAAGCACAGGGCGTGCCTTGCCCGCTCAGGTTGCGAGCTCACTCTACTAGGAGTATTGCATCCTCTGACAGATATATGTAGAGCTGCGGGCTGGGCGACACCTAACACGTTCGCTAGATATTATAGCCTACATGTCGAGTCGGTCTCCTCCTGTGTTCTCGCCTCAAACGGGCAGAAGACACTGAGTGGACCCGGCTTGTGTCGGCTTGCTGCGCTAAGACATGCATCGGGCGCTGGAAGAGGGCAGCAGCTGTGCCACTTTGGTAAGGATTCCCTCAGTCGTCATTGACGTACGTAAAGAGTGAACGACTGAAAGGGAACGTCTCTGTTACACATGTAACCCTCATTCCCTGAAGGAGGGAACAGAGATGTACGTCACTTCACCACACCTCCTGAAAAACTGAAGTGCAATCGCACCTGCTGTTCATTATACACCCGCACTGCTCATTATATACCCACACTGCTCATTATACACCCGCACTGCTCATTATATACCCACACTGCTCATTATACACCCGCACTGCTCATTATACACCCGCACTGCTCATTACATACCCGCACTGCTCATTATATACCCGCACTGCTCATTATATACCCACACTGCTCATTATATACCCACACTGCTCATTATATACCGGCGCTGCTCATTATACACCGGCGCTGCTCATTATACACCGGCGCTGTGAGGAGCAAATGATTGAACGCCAATGTGCATTGGCTCATTTAGTTTCACTCGAAGTATTGACGACTGAGGGAATCTCGCTAGAGAGCCATCGATGTACGTCTCCGTTTCCTCCTTCAGGGAACGAGGGTTACATACGTAACCAAGACGTTTTAATTAGCTTCTAATTAATAAGGGTTAAAAAAAAACTCCAATTAACCTGCATTATTAAGTTTGTATTTGGAACATAATTAGCGAATGCTGGTCAATTCTGAAGATTTTATTAATTCGAGACTACAGAATAGCAACTGCTTTAAACAGAATTCAGTTTTTTTATTTTTTATATATGAACACTAAAAAACACTGGGTTAGGCAAAGTTACATAACAAAGTTACATAATAAAGATATTAAGTTACATGTTTAAAAACACTGTACAGTAAATGCACTGCAGTTCAGAAGAGGCAGAATAACAGCTTTCATCTTTGAGCTTGTGTACTGTACAGCTAAAACAATCTGTGTGTGTGTGTGTGTGTGTGTGTGTGTGTGTGTGTGTGTGTGTGTGTGTGTGTGTGTGTGTGTGTGTGTGTGTGTGTGTGTGTGTGTGTGTGTGTGTGTGTGTGTGTGTGTGTTGTTCATGGTAAAAACTTTTATCTAAGATAGTTAGTTCCTTCTTCCATAGAACACTAAAACAAACTGAAATTAAACCACTAGATCATAAACCTAAAAGCAGATGAATAAAGATCAAGAGAGGGAAAGGTGTATTGAACATTTTCTCCTCAATTCTTGTTTGAGCAATTATAATACTTCTTTATCTCTATTAAATGAGCTGTAGCAACTATAGCACAATCTCCTTCACTGATGTAGGGTTCTTTTAAAACTGACATGAGCTTTCTGCCATTTCTTGAAAAGATCAGACATGAGCAGCTTGCAACACCTCTGATATGTTATAACCCTGATGAAGAAGTTGACTTCTACACTCAAGAGAGAGAATTTTATAAATGTTTAAATATTTAAAAAAGAAATGTATAATGGACTATCACAGCGCTTTGTCTACCATGCACACCATCTTCAACATTTGTATTCTGTGCCGTATTTAGTGCAAGGGACCAATTACCAGTACAAGGGACCAGTGCAAGGGACCAGTGCAAGGGACCAATTACCAGTACAAGGGACCAGTGCAAGGGACCAGTGCAAGGGACCAATTACCAGTACAAGGGACCAGTGCAAGGGACCAATTACCAGTACAAGGGACCAGTGCAAGGGACCAGTGCAAGGGATTAATACTGGACGACTGAAAGGTCATGTAAGACAAAGACAGATTGAACTTAAATAGTAAAGGTCAAATAAATAAACAAAAACTACCAACTATATATCTACATGTATAGATGAACCAATGCAAATGTTCTGGTGGTAAAAGTGATACAACAAGAAGCAAACACATTTTAGAAATAGAAAAGAATAGTGAATTATCTATAATGTCAAATTTCACCATAGATCTTTGAGGAAACAGATTACAGCAGTTTATAGACTCGCATCACTTTCTGAAAGAAAAGCACACCTTTAGAGTGATTAAATGGATTCCTCATGAACTTTTAAGCAATTAGTAAGACAGTTTGATCATTTTTGTGGCATTGGTTTTAAGTGAATTAAGTGAATATCTTTTTCATGTATTTTTGTCATATTTTGTATTGTTGTTATTATTGGGAGAAGTTTTTGCCTGATTTGATCTGGCCTCTGCAGTGTATCTCTTGTAGTTATGTAAGAAGATTATGTTTATATTTAGCGATATGTCTTATAAAAGCACTTTCAGACTCTATTGACATTGCTTTCCAAACAACAAGTGAAACCGCTTTAGAAATTAATCATCTGAAATGTTTGGGGAAAACCCTGTTGAACCTTTTGATGTTTTAGCAAGGAAACCCCCACATTAATGATCCTAAGGAACACCGGAAGTTTCCTTTTCAAATATTTAGTCCTTTTTAAGGAACCAAAAGTGAAAGCTGGTTACAGCTTTATTGAAAAGCAGATAAAGGTCAAAATAGGCTGTCTGCCGGTCACCAGCTGTCAAGGCGGACGCAGAAATGAAAGCTTTAGCATAAGTTCTGCCGGGAAGACTCAATTGTTTGCGTCACTTATTACATTCTCATTTATCCAATCACGTTCTAATAATAGAAGTATAAAGGACCCGTACTTACACTTGTCTGAGTTCGCAGATGCTGAACGCTTCACTCACCACCATCCACCCCACCACCACCAAGATGGTTTCCTCCACTAATAAGAAGGCTTCTTCTCTCCATCTTTATCACCGCAGGATGTTCCTTCCCCTCCAACCACCCCACCACCACCAGGACGGTCCCTTCCAATACATCACAGGGGGTCGGCTGCGCCCCTGCCTTCATCTTCAGGCAGGAAATGCTGAATCCGTACCCTCGGATTGCGAGTTACGGACGGGGCCTACGCCAAATAGATTATTGCATATATTGCTTGCTGGGTCATTAATAAATGGATGATTGTTGCAATATCTTCTCCCGAGTCTTTCTGGTAGAACTGGATAAAGAAACTCAAATGGACCAGGCTGCAACAGGCGGGGTGAAAGGCAGTGTCTTTCAGAAAGTGCACACTGGGAACGACAAGCACTGACTCCACTTGGCAGAAATAGTAGCACAGACTAGCAGGCTTGACACAGGATAACAGGTGATATCTCTCGTCTGACACACACACACACACACACACACACACACACACACACACACACACACACACACAGGACGAAACAGGACAAGATTAAGCAGTGGTAAATCACAATGAAGAGGCGTCTGTAACGGGCATGAACGAACAAACAATAAACCGACAAAGAGGGGAGAAGAACACGAGATCTAAATAGCAAGAAGATCAGGGCAAAGGGGAAACAGGCAGAAGTATAGGAAACAGCCCTATACGCACACTACTCAAATAACTCAAGGCCCCGCCTCCCCCTCGTGCCAAATCGTGTCAATCAATGTTTACTATATCGATGAGAAAATGAAGCCGAACTATCCTTCTGGTCACGAAAAGAGAGAGAAAACAACACCATAAGAGTTCATTGTGGGAACAGTTATCAGGCAGACTTGTGTTCTCTCCTCTCCAAGTTTGATGTCAGCAAAGAACAGTGAAGTTAAGTTGATGTGCATCTCTCTCTAGTATGTCTGTGTCTTGCTTGCTAACGCCGGCCACTTCCAGGGCTGTGCTCTGTGACTTTGTGCCTGACAAAAGATTGAGAATGGTATACAACAATAGAATATTTATGATGTTTGATAAACGACAAAGGATAACGGTGTTTATAAACTGCTTGGAAAAGAACCGCGTCGCACATTAACGTGTTCATATGCGCGTGCACGAAATGAAATGCGCACTTTCCAGCAGAAACATCTGTGGGCACCAGTACAATATGGCCATGATGGCACTCCTCATAAAACAAGACGGTGATTATCTAGTCTCTCAGTCAAGGTTTAGTTATAACTCTGCACTAATGCAAGATGGAAAGATAGTTTGTGAACATCTTGTCAACTGGTGCATCGACACAGCGTCGTTTGCTCGCTGAATACGGGTTCTTCCATGCCTTTTCGATCTGATTGTATAGATCGGGCAGGAATGGAAGGCTCACGAGAGCTGGAGCGTTATGGCTGGAAAGAAACAAGTCTGCCATGAGCGGTCTCTTCCCTCACACACTCCTACAGCAGCTGAAGCCTCACTGAAGCGCATTACATAACACTCACAACTCATCATGCGCAGGGCAGGGAGGCTGTGGGGGTTCGGGCTATAAATCATCTTCACCCTCATCAGCATCTTCTTTTCTCCTGGACTGGTTGTTTTTATATCCAGCAGAGCACTCGCTGTCAGATCAGAGGATGTTAGTGACAACACATGCTCATCCGGCAGCTCAAACTCGTGAGTCTCTGAGTGGCGTGAGAGATTAACAACTCTCTCAAACTCCTCGACGAGCTCCCTCTGAAACCCCACGGTTCCTGTCTCTGCTCTGCCTCAACACAAGCGGGACCTGAATCGACTGGTACAGATGTCTGTACCTGTTTTCAAGAACTGATCGTATGTGCTCTTGTCACGACCGCCAAGGTAATAAGCACAGGATCCAAAGTGCAGCAAAGTGAGGTGTTTAATATCAAAAGGGTAATCCAAAAAGCGAAATCCAAAACAGGCAAAGGTCAGAATCCAGGTAGGCAAATAACAAAAACAAGAAACAGAGAAGGCAGGGCAAAACTCAGGCAACAGACGCGGTGTAACGTTAAACATTGATTCACAAAGAACACAAGACAAACAGGGCTTATATACATGAATGACAAGGGGATAACAAGAGACAGCTGGTGATACAAAATACAGACACCTGGGTGCAAATCACAGACAGAATTGTGGGAGATGAAGTTCCTAGTGCAAGACACCGTGGGGGTAAGGAGGACATCTAGTGGGTACCCAGGGAAACACAACCAGACACTGTGACATGACCCCCTCTCTACGGAGTGGCTCCCAGACACTCCAAGACGGAACACAGAACAAACCAAGAGATCAGGAGGGAGGTAACACGGTGGAGGATCCAGGGGAGGGACGGGGGACCAGGTCCATGCAGGGGAACAAACACGGGGGAACTAGGATAAGACAGGGGCCAGGGAAACATGGACAATAGGATGGGGAAACAGGGGAAAACCAAAAGTCTCTCAGGTGGCCGGGGCCAAGCGAACAATCCATCGGGTGGTCGGGGCAAAGCGAACAGTCCATCGGGTGGTCGGGGCAAAGCGAACAGTCCATTGGGCGGCCACGGCGGTGAAGACCCCTCGGACGGCCACGGCGGTGAAGACCCCTCGGGCGGCCAGGGTGGTGAAGACCCCTCGGGCGGCCAGGGCGGTGAAGACCCCTCGGGCGGCCAGGGCGGAGAAGACCCCTCGGGCGGCCAGGGCGGAGAAGACCCCTCGGGCGGCCAGGGCGGAGAAGACCCCTCGGGCGGCCAGGGCGGAGAAGACCCCTCGGGCGGCCAGGGCGGAGAAGACCCCTTGGGCGGCCAGGGCGGAGAAGACCCCCCGGGCGGCCAGGGCGGAGAAGACCCCTCGGGCGGCCAGGGCGGAGAAGACCCCTCGGGCGGCCAGGGCGGAGAAGACCCCTCGGGCGGCCAGGGCGGACACTTTCCCCCGGGCGGCCAGGGCGGAGACTTTCCCTCGGGCGGCCAGGGCGGAGACTTTCCCTCGGGCGGCCAGGGCGGAGACTTTCCCTCGGGCGGCCACGGCGGAGACGACCCCTCGGACGGTGGAACTGGCACCACCGGCTCAAGCACTGGAACTGGCACCACCGGCTCAGGCACCGGAACTGGCACCACCGGAAATGGCACTGGAACTGGCACCACCGACTCAGGCACCGGAACTGGCACCACCGACTCAGGCACCGGAACTGGCACCACCGACTCAGGCACTGGAACTGGCACCACCGACTCAGGCACCATCGGCTCGGGCACTGGAACTGGCACCACCGGCTCGGGCACTGGAACTGGCACCACCGGCTCGGGCACTGGAACTGGCACCACCGACTCGGGCACTGGAACTGGCACCACCGACTCAGGCACTGGAACTGGCACCACCGACTCAGGCACTGGAACTGGCACCACCGACTCAGGCACCATCGGCTCGGGCACTGGAACTGGCACCACCGGCTCGGGCACTGGAACTGGCACCACCGACTCAGGCACTGGAACTGGCACCACCGGCTCAGGCACCACCGGCTCGGGCACTGGAACTGGCACCACCGGCTCGGGCACTGGAACTGGCACCACCGGCTCGGGCACTGGAACTGGCACCACCGGCTCGGGCACTGGAACTGGCACCACCGGCTCAGGCACTGGAACTGGCACCACTGGCCCTGGAACAGACACCACCGGTCCAAGCGTGTGCGCAGCCCACACACACCACACGGCTGTGGCCATAATGGCCAGTGTCGCGGTCACTGAGGGCTCAGGAATAGATGTCACCGGCTCAGGCCCAGGAACAGGAACAGACACAGACACAGGAACAGACACTGGCTCCAGCTCAGGAACAGAGACTGGCTCCGGCCCAGAGACTGGAACAGACACCACCGGCTCAGAAACATACACTGCCAGCTCAGGGACTGGAACAGACACCACCGACTCTGGAACAGACACCACCGGCTCAGACACAGGCTGTACGGCCATCTTGTCCATGGACACCGGCTCGGTAAACGTGACGGGAACACTTTCGGCGGCGGCCATCTTGTCCGAAGACACCGGCTCAGCAGACGTGACGTGAACAGTCTCTGGCTGGGCAGACGTGACGTGAACAGTCTCTGGCTGGGCAGACGTGACGTGAACAGTCTCTGGCTGGGCAGACGTGACGTGAACAGTCTCTGGCTGGGCAGACGTGACATGAACCGTCTCTGGCTGGGCAGACGTGACGTGAACAGTCTCTGGCGTGACAGCAGGCTGTACGGGCATCATCTCGGACCCGTGGTCGAGGCCGAGAGGTTTCCTCCTCCTCCGCCGTCTCTGATGGTGAGTGGACGGCTCTGGACTAGGTGGAGCCCGCTGCAGGGGAACCTCTGGATCGATGTGCGGCCAGAACGGGTAATGGAACGGGATCTCCTCCCGCCCACCTCCACCTCCTCTGCGACCTCCGCGGGTACCGCGAAACTTTACCAGGCGGGTCCCCACGAAAGAATGTTCACGGGGGGGAACCTTAACCGACTTGGTTTGCCCGGTGTTCTTGCGCTGTGGCTCAGGGGAGTTGACCGCCATTCTCTCCTCCATAATCGGAGCCCACAGTGCAAAGCATTCAAAAATGCTCATTCTGGGTTCTGGTGCTGATGGTCCTCCTTGTTCCCCTCTGGCAGCGGGGAAATTGCGGCGGGCGCTCATACTGCTTGGATCCTAGAGGGTGAATCAATCTGTCCCGACCGCCAAGGTAATAAGCACAGGATCCAAAGTGCAGCAAAGTGAGGTGTTTAATATCAAAAGGGTAATCCAAAAAGCGAAATCCAAAACAGGCAAAGGTCAGAATCCAGGTAGGCAAATAACAAAAACAAGAAACAGACAAGGCAGGACAAGGCAGGGCAAAACTCAGGCAACAGACGCGGTGTAACGTTAAACATTGATTCACAAAGAACACAAGACAAACAGGGCTTATATACATGAATGACAAGGGGATAACAAGAGACAGCTGGTGATACAAAATACAGACACCTGGGTGCAAATCACAGACAGAATTGTGGGAGATGAAGTTCCTAGTGCAAGACACCGTGGGGGTAAGGAGGACATCTAGTGGGTACCCAGGGAAACACAACCAGACACTGTGACAGCTCTGAGCTCAAACAGTAAAAACACAAGCTGTGTGTGTCATCAGGTGTCAAATATCTTAGACACGAATCCATACACGGTTTTTCACATAGCCATGAATACCACTTAAAGTTTCAGGTTGAAGCGTAAAGACAAATGCCCTGTCCCAAATGGAACCCTAAGCACTCGCGGTCTTCCTCTGAGTCCGCACTTTCGTGACGTAATGCCGCTTTGACTGTCGGGAAGAAGTCTGCAGCGGAGTCCGCATCAGCGCGGGCTCGGCAAAAGTGCGCATCAAGGGCGCAAATCGACCACATGGGGGCGCTCGCGAGCACCCTTCTGTGATCTAAAAATGAGAAATGGGACACACTGCGGTCTCACGGACTTAACGGACACGCGCACGCGGCAGCCATTGTAAGTCCACAAGACCGAAAGTGCACATGAAGCGTGCCATTTGGGACAGGGCCAAAGAAGTCCCTGACGTGTTCTCCAGACTCCCCTTATATACTTCCGGGTCGCACAAGTAATGATGTCATAGACTGTCGCCGGCCAATAGGATTAGTCATGATAAGATAAGCGTTTCAGACACGCGAGGCGTTCCCCAAAGAGTCATCGAGGGAGTGCGAGTTCCCCTTTCGAAAGGGAACTCCAAAACACAAATCATATGGGGCGTAACGCTTGTGTTTTTGTCTAATAAGAAAAGGTCAAACAGATTTATGTATCTTGGTGTAAAGGCTAGGTCAGAGTGACTGGTCAAAAGTCAAAGATAGATGAACATAGATATATGAGGTGACAGCTTTAAGAGCTTTAAGAGAATATAGCAGATCTTGCATTATCTCATGTCTGTAGAGATGGTCACAGACATATTTTGATATAAAGGTACACCACATAATCAATTAAAAATACACTTCAATCTTACAGCACAGAAGAAATAATCAAACATATCAGAGCATATAGTAGACAATATATGATTAAAGAAATCAATAACATCTAAAATAATAATAATATATAAAGTATAACTAATCAAATAAATTATATGAATAAAGATATTATCATAAACACTGACCATTATGGATACAACAAGTATCTTCATTTCCTGAACTTCATGAAGTTTGTGATGGACAGATATGAAAAACATTTTTAGTGATATTCTGTGGAGGAACTTCAGATAAGAAAAACCGATTATGCTCTTTTAGTATAGAAATATTAGTATTTGAAGTAATACTAATTACTTAGTATTGTACTAATACTAATACTAATTACAGAAGTATTGAGTTGGGAATGTGTGGCTTGAATGACTTTGACATGTGACTGTGACTGTGCATGAGTATCAGCATGAGTATCAACAGGATCAGCATGTGCTCAAAACTGAAAGTGAAACTGCATCAGAGTATCACCAGAGGAGGAGTGTAACCTTCACACTGTATAAAAGCTGATCTTTCTGAGGTCTGATCTCTCAGCGCTGCACTGTGTGTCTCCTCTCTTCTGCTCATCACAAGGTAACTAAAACACTTTCTTTTATTGTTTTGTAAAGAGATTTTTATTCATTTATTTAAATCCAGACATTAATGTCTCTATTATAGTGAAACTGAAATGTAAACCTGTATTGCTCAACAATCATTAATTGACTTTAAACTTCACTCTGAACTGAACTACTGTATTATTTTGAACAGATAATAATATTCTCAAAATATATGATCAATTACAGCATGGGAGGACATGTGTTGAGCTTCAAAAACTACAGGATAATTAAACGTGACAAGAGAGAAAGGGAAGAATGGGGAACCAAAAGGACAAAATGTTACAATCTAATGAACCAAAACAGAAAAAGACGCCGAGTCTAGACAGACAAAGCAGTATTAATAGTGGAAAACCAAACTGTGAGTAGTTATGATGTTTAATATCAAACTGTCGTATTTCATCTACAGTTTTCATTTTCTCTGGTGTCTAAAATGTGTAAAATCAATTCTAAACTATGAATTTTCTATATTGGAAAAGCAAGAAGCTAATTACAGTTGTGGTCATACATTTATATAGTTATTTTGTTTATTTCACACTGTAAAAATGAATATGCTATATCTAATCAATAAAATTGTGGCAACAGATTACAAGCAATATTATTAATTAAATTTAACAAATTAGAATTGAGTAATAATTAATCAAATCAATTCCTTAAAAGTTAACCATTTAAAATGTGTAAAATTTACAACAATTTTTTTTTGACACAAAAACAAAAATTTGTTTTATTGCCAACATTGAAGACAGTGTTTGTTTTAGTTGGGCTCTTGACCCTTAAATCATTAACTTTAGATTTTGTTTAAAAATGTTTTTAAAAAATTGTTGTAAATTTTACTAATTTTAAATGGTTACCTTTTAAGGAATTAATTTGATTAATTATTACTCAATTCTAATTTGTTAAATTTAATTAATAATATTGCTTGTAATCTGTTGCCACAATTTTATTGATTAGATATAGCGTATTCATTTTACAGTGCACCATATATATTAAAACATCTTTTAGCAGCACACGTGAAATTAAGTTAAGGTCTGTTAAGCTTATTCTTATTAAATTTGTTTTAAACACCCATATTTTGTAGATTCTGGAACTTGTATGTAAATGTATATCCACAACTGTAAGCTTTTGGCAGATTATTTCCATCAGTGACACTGATTTATTAATTGTCGCTGTTTGAGGAATTGCTATAATCTGATGTTTGTGTTCTTCATTCACAGTTTCTCATGTTTCACCGATTCATTGTGATGTTTTAGTCACAGAAAAGGTGAGACACACACAAATACAGAGAAATATTGAAAACTGAAGCAGAAATCTGATGTTATATTGATCTTTGTGTTATATTTCTGTATTTCTCCTTTCAGAAAGCATCAGTGTGATTCATCTAACCTGATAAATATTCTCCATCATGTTCCTTTTCAACAAATAATAAGTTAAGACATGCACTGTTACTGTATATAAGATGAATGTGTATGAATGGATTTTATATTTATATAGTACATGTTTGTATTTCATGATACATGCTTCCCTGAACACATCTGATCTGAATCTGTGTTTTACAGTAATCTTGATTGTAAGCTGACAGAAACTGCTGGTTGTGTGTTAATATGCTTTCCTGTGGCTCAAACAGAGTGTTAGCGCTTGCAACGCCAAGATCATGTGTTCGATTCTCAGGGAAAGCAAGAACTGATAAGAATGTAAATGTGGAGCTTGAAATGCAATGTAAGTCGCTTTGGATAAAATTGTCTGCCAAATGCATAAATGTGAATATATTTGATCAAAATCAGCAAGCGAGGTAAATGTGTTTCGACTGAATAATGCAGCAGTTAACAACACAACAGCACTGTTGAAATGTTTTGTATAGTATACTTGTATATTCAGAGCTTATGACACTATTGGATGAGACCCGGACTGAGCTGATGATGACATCACTGTTTTTTCCACTGTTTGATTTATTGTGCAATTGAACTGTTTTCGTAATTGATGATCTTTACACATTATTAAACCGATCTGAATCGACACTGAACTGAATGCAACAAAAATATTGTATTATGTCTAAAGTTGATTTACAGCAGATTTGAATTGTGTTTGCATCATTGATCATTACTTTGCTGTTTTTGATGCTGCAGGGGGTGGGGGGGATAAATGAGAACATTGGGTGCATTGTGGTTTGCCCAAAAGTTGCCCCTAAACCAGGCTCTACAGCCCAAATCAATCGCAGGGAGATTAAGTCCTACTCAAACCCCTATAAATAATTGGGGAGGGCAGCAAATAAGAGACTGGGATGCTATGAGATCTGCCCATAATCTTTATTCATCAAGCTCACACCTGGACTAAAGAATAAGACCCGTTATGGCTAGAGATGTCCAGAAGAAGCCTATAAAAAGCACACACCCAAAGGGCCGCATACAGTATATCCCTACATACAGGGATATTATAATAATCATGTAATATCAAGAAAGATCAAGTTAAGGCACTGTTACATTATATTATTACATGGCTTGGTTGAATTATAATGTAGAATGCGGTGTGTAATTTCTTGATAACAGACGCTGCTAAGTATAACACACCGTTGCCATGGAAAACAGAGCGTTGCTATGGATGCAGGATTCTAACCGTAGAGACGGAACGGGCTATTTTCTTTAGCGGAAGCAATACAGTCGTTTTTAAATCAATAAACTCCTTTTTAAATCAATATTTTGTGTCAAATTATTGATTTATTTGGTGGGTAGCCATGTAATAAGCGGGATAATGTAGTGTGAGGCGGTTGTTATAGCGAATAACAACCCCTTCAGGATTCAAGCTCCACTTCGCGTCGGGGTCCTGATCAGCCTGTTGCGGTTGTTATTCGCTATACATTATCCCTTACTTCAGTAATAAGTGCTTCGCGTCGGGGTCCTGATCAGCCTGTTGCGGTTGTTATTCGCTATACATTATCCCTTACTTCAGTAATAAGTGCTTCGTGTCGGGGTCCTGATCAGCCTGTTGCGGTTGTTATTCGCAATACATTATCCCTTACTTCAGTAATAAGTGCTTCGCGTCGGGGTCCTGATCAGCCTGTCGGGGTTGTTATTCGCTATACATTATCCCTTACTTCAGTAATAAGTGCTTCGCGTCGGGGTCCTGATCAGCCTGTTGCGGTTGTTATTCGCTATACATTATCCCTTACTTCAGTAATAAGTGCTTCGCGTCGGGGTCCTGATCAGCCTGTCGGGGTTGTTATTCGCTATACATTATCCCTTACTTCAGTAATAAGTGCTTCGCGTCGGGGTCCTGATCAGCCTGTTGCGGTTGTTATTCGCAATACATTATCCCTTACTTCAGTAATAAGTGCTTCGCGTCGGGGTCCTGATCAGCCTGTCGGGGTTGTTATTCGCAATACATTATCCCTTACTTCAGTAATAAGTGCTTCGCGTCGGGGTCCTGATCAGCCTGTCGGGGTTGTTATTCGCTATACATTATCCCTTACTTCAGTAATAAGTGCTTCGCGTCGGGGTCCTGATCAGCCTGTTGCGGTTGTTATTCGCTATACATTATCCCTTACTTCAGTAATAAGTGCTTCGCGTCGGGGTCCTGATCAGCCTGTCGGGGTTGTTATTCGCTATACATTATCCCTTACTTCAGTAATAAGTGCTTCGCGTCGGGGTCCTGATCAGCCTGTTGCGGTTGTTATTCGCAATACATTATCCCTTACTTCAGTAATAAGTGCTTCGCGTCGGGGTCCTGATCAGCCTGTCGGGGTTGTTATTCGCTATACATTATCCATTACTTCAGTAATAAGTGCTTCGCGTCGGGGTCCTGATCAGCCTGTCGGGGTTGTTATTCGCAATACATTATCCATTACTTCAGTAATAAGTGCTTCGCGTCGGGGTCCTGATCAGCCTGTTGCGGTTGTTATTCGCTATACATTATCCCTTACTTCAGTAATAAGTGCTTCGCGTCGGGGTCCTGATCAGCCTGTCGGGGTTGTTATTCGCTATACATTATCCATTACTTCAGTAATAAGTGCTTCGCGTCGGGGTCCTGATCAGCCTGTCGGGGTTGTTATTCGCTATACATTATCCCTTACTTCAGTAATAAGTGCTTCGCGTCGGGGTCCTGATCAGCCTGTTGCGGTTGTTATTCGCTATACATTATCCCTTACTTCAGTAATAAGTGCTTCGCGTCGGGGTCCTGATCAGCCTGTCGGGGTTGTTATTCGCTATACATTATCCCTTACTTCAGTAATAAGTGCTTCGCGTCGGGGTCCTGATCAGCCTGTTGCGGTTGTTATTCGCTATACATTATCCCTTACTTCAGTAATAAGTGCTTCGCGTCGGGGTCCTGATCAGCCTGTCGGGGTTGTTATTCGCTATACATTATCCATTACTTCAGTAATAAGTGCTTCGCGTCGGGGTCCTGATCAGCCTGTCGGGGTTGTTATTCGCAATACATTATCCCTTACTTCAGTAATAAGTGCTTCGCGTCGGGGTCCTGATCAGCCTGTCGGGGTTGTTATTCGCTATACATTATCCCTTACTTCAGTAATAAGTGCTTCGCGTCGGGGTCCTGATCAGCCTGTCGGGGTTGTTATTCGCTATACATTATCCCTTACTTCAGTAATAAGTGCTTCGCGTCGGGGTCCTGATCAGCCTGTTGCGGTTGTTATTCGCAATACATTATCCCTTACTTCAGTAATAAGTGCTTCGCGTCGGGGTCCTGATCAGCCTGTCGGGGTTGTTATTCGCTATACATTATCCCTTACTTCAGTAATAAGTGCTTCGCGTCGGGGTCCTGATCAGCCTGTCGGGGTTGTTATTCGCTATACATTATCCCTTACTTCAGTAATAAGTGCTTCGCGTCGGGGTCCTGATCAGCCTGTTGCGGTTGTTATTCGCAATACATTATCCCTTACTTCAGTAATAAGTGCTTCGCGTCGGGGTCCTGATCAGCCTGTCGGGGTTGTTATTCGCTATACATTATCCCTTACTTCAGAATAAGTGCTTCGCGTCGGGGTCCTGATCAGCCTGTCGGGGTTGTTATTCGCTATACATTATCCCTTACTTCAGTAATAAGTGCTTCGCGTCGGGGTCCTGATCAGCCTGTTGCGGTTGTTATTCGCAATACATTATCCCTTACTTCAGTAATAAGTGCTTCGCGTCGGGGTCCTGATCAGCCTGTCGGGGTTGTTATTCGCTATACATTATCCCTTACTTCAGTAATAAGTGCTTCGCGTCGGGGTCCTGATCAGCCTGTCGGGGTTGTTATTCGCTATACATTATCCCTTACTTCAGTAATAAGTGCTTCGCGTCGGGGTCCTGATCAGCCTGTTGCGGTTGTTATTCGCAATACATTATCCCTTACTTCAGTAATAAGTGCTTCGCGTCGGGGTCCTGATCAGCCTGTCGGGGTTGTTATTCGCTATACATTATCCCTTACTTCAGTAATAAGTGCTTCGCGTCGGGGTCCTGATCAGCCTGTCGGGGTTGTTATTCGCTATACATTATCCCTTACTTCAGTAATAAGTGCTTCAACCGTCGGGGTCCTGATCAGCCTGTTGCGGTCTGTTATTCGCAATTACATTATCCCTTACTTCAGTATGAGTCATCAGACTCGGGACATACGATCAGCCTGTCGGGTTGTTATTCGCTTATACATTATCCTTACTTTCCAGTAAATAAGTGCTTTTTTTTTCGCGTCGGGGTCTGATCAAGCCTGTCGGGGTTGTTATACGCTATACATTATCCCTTACTTCAGTAATAAGTGCTTTCATCAGCCTGTTGCGGTTGTTATTCGCTATACATTATCCCTTACTTCAGTAATAAGTGCTTCGCGTCGGGGTCCTGATCAGCCTGTCGGGGTTGTTATTCGCTATACATTATCCCTTACTTCAGTAATAAGTGCTTCGCGTCGGGCTCCTGATCAGCCTGTCGGGGTTGTTATTCGCAATACATTATCCCTTACTTCAGTAATAAGTGCTTCGCGTCGGGGTCCTGATCAGCCTGTCGGGGTTGTTATTCGCTATACATTATCCCTTACTTCAGTAATAAGTGCTTCGCGTCGGGGTCCTGATCAGCCTGTTGCGGTTGTTATTCGCTATACATTATCCCTTACTTCAGTAATAAGTGCTTCGCGTCGGGGTCCTGATCAGCCTGTTGCGGTTGTTATTCGCTATACATTATCCCTTACTTCAGTAATAAGTGCTTCGCGTCGGGGTCCTGATCAGCCTGTCGGGGTTGTTATTCGCTATACATTATCCCTTACTTCAGTAATAAGTGCTTCGCGTCGGGGTCCTGATCAGCCTGTTGCGGTTGTTATTCGCTATACATTATCCCTTACTTCAGTAATAAGTGCTTCGCGTCGGGGTCCTGATCAGCCTGTTGCGGTTGTTATTCGCTATACATTATCCATTACTTCAGTAATAAGTGCTTCGCGTCGGGGTCCTGATCAGCCTGTTGCGGTTGTTATTCGCTATACATTATCCCTTACTTCAGTAATAAGTGCTTCGCGTCGGGGTCCTGATCAGCCTGTCGGGGTTGTTATTCGCTATACATTATCCCTTACTTCAGTAATAAGTGCTTCGCGTCGGGGTCCTGATCAGCCTGTCGCGGTTGTTATTCGCAATACATTATCCCTTACTTCAGTAATAAGTGCTTCGCGTCGGGGTCCTGATCAGCCTGTTGCGGTTGTTATTCGCTATACATTATCCATTACTTCAGTAATAAGTGCTTCGCGTCGGGGTCCTGATCAGCCTGTTGCGGTTGTTATTCGCTATACATTATCCCTTACTTCAGTAATAAGTGCTTCGCGTCGGGGTCCTGATCAGCCTGTCGGGGTTGTTATTCGCTATACATTATCCCTTACTTCAGTAATAAGTGCTTCGCGTCGGGGTCCTGATCAGCCTGTTGCGGTTGTTATTCGCAATACATTATCCCTTACTTCAGTAATAAGTGCTTCGCGTCGGGGTCCTGATCAGCCTGTTGCGGTTGTTATTCGCTATACATTATCCATTACTTCAGTAATAAGTGCTTCGCGTCGGGGTCCTGATCAGCCTGTTGCGGTTGTTATTCGCTATACATTATCCCTTACTTCAGTAATAAGTGCTTCGCGTCGGGGTCCTGATCAGCCTGTCGGGGTTGTTATTCGCAATACATTATCCCTTACTTCAGTAATAAGTGCTTCGCGTCGGGGTCCCGATCAGCCTGTCGCGGTTGTTATTCGCTATACATTATCCCTTACTTCAGTAATAAGTGCTTCGCGTCGGGGTCCCGATCAGCCTGTCGCGGTTGTTATTCGCAATACATTATCCCTTACTTCAGTAATAAGTGCTTCGCGTCGGGGTCCTGATCAGCCTGTCGGGGTTGTATTTGCTATAACAACCGCCTCGCTCTACATTATCCCTTACATATAATACTATATAAATGTTAAATGTTAAAGATCTCTCCACATCTAATTCCTAAGAACTAGAAAAGACACATTTTCAAAACACAGTTTAACCAATCCTAATCAAACACACCTAAACCAGCGAATCATCTCTTCATAATGACCAGAAACCCGTGTGTTGAAGTTTGGAGATGAACACTGCGTGACTCTGATCCTTCATCAGCAGAACTGGACACCACTGACCGACACACTTCTCATATCTGTGCAGTTTTATGGAAATATGAAAATATGCTGAGATATTCACCCATTTTTCCATTGACATTGTTGAATTTGTAAGGTTGCAGCTCAGTAATGGTTATGACAATCAAAAGCTCCTTTGATCAAATCTGAGCGGTCTGAGTATGTGAGCTATATTTAATGAAGACTGATATCAAAATGACACTGATGGCACCAGCAGAACATGTACAGTCACAGACACACAGAGCTGTTGAATCTAAGTGTGAAAACACATCACTTTAACCCCTTCACACACACAGTCTTTATGGTAAATTACCGCTAGGAGATCATGTGTGTACCAGTAAGGGAAGTTGTAACATTACTGGTTAATTACCAGTGCTCTGTAGATTACCGGTATGATCACGTTTGAATCAGATCTCGCTGATGTAATCATAAAGTTCTTATGGAGATGACGTGATTACTCTGTGCTGTTTACAGTAAGCTAGTTTATCTGTTTAAATATGCGCTAGATGATCATTTTGACCGTTCCGACACGTCTTGCAGCTTTTATTATTTTATTTTATTGCAACGGTAATTTACCGGGATTGCTGTGTGTCGCCCTGATGGATTAAACACACAACACCCACAACAGCATCAGACACTGCTTTACAGGCTTTACATGCTAAAAAAAAAGTACGTACAATCAAAAGTAATCAAAAGATGGTGAAATTCCTTTCGATTCATCACTCATTACATGCTTTTACATAATACATTTAACTGGAAGTTGTTCTGAAAAGTTAAATTAACTGGTCAAAGTTTCATAGACATATAAACCCTATTCACATTTCTCCTCAAGTTTCAACAAACTAACGCCTGATGTCACTGATGACACTGAAAATAAAATCTGTGTCTTTCTTGTAAACTCATTTTTGAAAACTTTTCTTATTTTCTTAAGGTAAACACAATTAAAAATAACAATAAAACAAGTGACTATTTTAAAGTATTTTGTTCATCTTTACACTCATTTTCAACTGTTAAAGGAGTCGTCGGATGCCCGTTCTCCACAAGTTGCTGTGATTCTTTAGGGTCTTCATATAAAGTTTGTAACATACTTTGGTTAAAATTCCTCAATGTTTGTGTAAAACACTTTTACCTCCTCAAAAACAGCTCTGTTCACAGCGACCCGTTTTGAGCATTACTATTACTGTTGTGTTTGTGTCCACACACTGCAAAGACACATTTATATCCAAACACCATAGAAAAGTGAATTTAGCATCCGATGACCCCTTTAAGCTTTCATGGCCACATTTATAAACCTCTACCATAGTAAAGTTCCTCTAACGGCTCGTTTACACGACACCATTTTCAACTAAACATGGAAAACTTAATGCAGTTTGGCCGCTCATTTACACGACAGCGTTGTTTTGCGGGCCTGAAAATGTAAACTTTTAAAAACAGGTTTCAAAGAGCAAGTTTTTGAATATGATACCGTTATCATCTCTGTGTAAACTACGAAAACATGAATTTGTGAAAACAGTGATGTCATATGTGCATTACGTGTGACTTCAGCTTCTGTCTCCCTCACCAGAGATAATCTAACACAATATAAGAGGAGTGTTTTCTGCAAGAACACTATAGTTATACTATAGGTACCCCTTAAAAACACTAGACTCAAGTCCCTTCCGTCGTAAATGTGGAGCTTTAAGCGATCTTGATCTTGATCATATCATTTACTTGTAGATAGTCGGAAGATGAATGTGCAGAATGTTATAGTTTCTGTACCTTGAAACTTGATATCAGCTTTTGGAGCTGAAGCCATCCTGAGCCGAGATATTAATATTGAGGTTTCCATAAACGTGTTGTGCACCAGATGACCCCTGTGGTGAAACCAAGGAGACATATTTATTTAAAGCAATTGTATTTTTTTATTAAAAAACTGATTATAGTACTGAGAATTAAATAGAAATCAATAGTGTGTGTGTGATCTTCTTTCATATATATATATATATATATATATATATGGTATTAAAACATATTAAATATGCAAAATATATATTACTGGTATTAAAAACATGTTAAATATGTTAAATAGAAATTCATAAAGACTGATCTCTGTGTTAATGAATCCATATCTCACACTATCCTGTATACAGTGATGATGAAGGACTGCAGTGTTTGTCATATCTCAGTGTTTATGATGAGCTGTTCTTCAGTGTTTCTCAGTGGTTTGATGATCATGTGTTACGGTGGATCAGGTTCAGTGTCTCGAGAGGAATTCAGTGTTCGTTTCTCCAGCAGAAGTGGAGCAGGATTCATCAGAGCTGAAGATCTAAACTGTGTGTCTGTGCAGGGCTGCAGTCAGATACACAAACCCCGCCCACATGAACAGAGGCTCCGCCCACTCATCATTATTAGTGCATTACCGCCCCCTAATGCTGAACTCACACACTACACCCATTATTACATTAAATATAACTGTATTTTTATTGTATTTTATTTATATCCTATTAATTACCTCTCCATTTCTGACACTGAAACATATACAAATATATATAACTGCTCTGTGGCTGCTGTAACCCAATGCCTTTAAAAAAAAAAAAAACTCTATTGTTAGAGTACATGTACATTCACTCTTTCTGTTCAACAGCCAAAACAATGAGGTCAAATTTAACAAGTTAGGACATTATAAAGGGGATATCATAAACTCTTCCATGTAGAAACTAGTGTTGTTGTTTTAATTAGGGCTCTAATGAGAGAGAGAGAGAGTCTAGTCTTCAATTCAATATGAAACTGAGTGTTATTTGAAACCTATAGTTATTAAAAATTGGTTTCTTCTGAAGACTTGCTTTCATTTGAGACTGCAAAATACCAATTGCATTAAACAGAAAAAAGAAAAAAAGGTTTAAGTGTCAGTGAATGTCTTTGTAAATTGTATCTGTATTGTTACTCCACAGAAGATTGATGTTAATACCACATCTGTCCTCTAGATTAGATTCACAAACTCAAAGGCCTTTAGTTTCAGGATCAGAGACAGTGAAGAGAAATCAGAGAATCTGATCTGAAGCTCAATGAGGATCATCATGTGTCTCATATGAAGCAGGAACACATTTGATTTCTATAGGATCAGTGTTATTATGACTATAATCCACGTCCATGAGGATAAAACTATCGACTCTGTAATGTAAAAGTCCCAGTGATAGCAGTGATACAACGAGAAGCTCCAGATATATAATCAGAAATAGAGAAATATGATAAAGAAATAGAAACTAACAGTAACATCTGTAGAAGCACTTACATCTTTTTCTACAGTATTAGATCAAAACATAATAAAAGACTCACACTGTTCAGGCAATGGTTTTCTCACACACCAGATATTCCTCCTTTCTGGACATTAGGACTTTCTTTAAACTTTGGGTAACATTATAAGTTATCATTTGTTAATATTAGTTAATTACATTAGTTTACATGAGCTAAGAATGAACAATACTCATACAGCATATCAATCTTAGTTAATGTTCATTTCAACATATACATTATTAAGATCAAAAGTTGTAAAACCATTTATTATTATTAATTTTTTTTCAGATTAATCAAGTTTTGGACAGTGTTGTATAAAAGCATTAAAACACATTTGAATGGCAGAATCATGCAATAAACACAATATAAATCATGTGATTGAGTATCATGTGCACATGAAATGTCCTGGAAAATAGAATGAAAAGAGTCTAGTTTCTGTTTGTGGAGTTTCTATTGTTTTGTTAAATGTAATCTCATCGGTTTCTGTGAAACTTCTCCACCCGCATGATCATGGTGTTTTCCACCCCTGAACACACTAAACCAGTTCCTGGGGTTTTTCCAGTAAGACACATGCTGGAGGAAGGTTCACTCTGAGTCCAGTAAGAGTAAGAGTGGGCAGGGCGAAAACCACATGTGCCCGTCCCATTTATGCAGATGGGCTGTATCTCATTGTTATTTCATCATCGGTTCACTCCACATTGGTCAGTAGATGATATGTCCCTCCCTCTTTATAGGCGGCAGTGAATGAACTTGTATAGACTGGGTTGTGTATAAAAGGATCCTCTCCGTTGCCAGAAACTGTATTTGCTGTGAAAGGACACCCAGTGTTTGTTACATTCTATTTAAAGTAGAGAAAGAAGAACAAAGGACGAAAAGAAGCAGGGAAAGCAGTGAAAACATGAAGCTCGTGAATCTTGTGAGATGGAGAAGCTGGAGTTCAGACTGTAAGTAATACAAATCAGAATGTTTTCAGGATTGTTCTGCTGCATAAAAAGTCTAAGAACTGAATTGTGTGAATGAGATAAAAGATGTTCATATTTGACAATTATTTGTGTTTCTTCTCTCTAGACACGAACAACATGAAGAGGAAATATAAAGAGAGAGAGGATCTGCTTCCTTGTCGGACCGGTTATGTGATTTTGGCCCACAAGATTTATGGCCATATATATTTCCAATACAGTACATTTTTATTTTCAGTAAAACTTATTTTCCAGTATTTTTAATTATCGTTTGTGTAAATCTTGCACAGAGTTTCCTGTTGCCAGTACAGAGTGAAAGCCTGGTGTCTTTTATACATTGTTCACCTCATCCTTTGAGGATTGTGTCACTCTCTATGAAACTGTACATGTCAGAATCCACACAGACACAGAATCTGGTGAAAGCCGATGAACGCACCAGTTGTGGGTGTGGCCATGTGATCATGTGATCATGAAACACCAGTCTGATCAGTTCTGGTTTCTGACATTAGTAACGCCCATCATGTCCCGTCCATAAAACCAAGCAATCCCAAAGTCTCACTGAACACACAAGTCCAGCAGTCTGAAGGAAACTTCTCCTCAAACATTCACTGCGGATCCTCATGTGTGACTTTATCATATTCAGTGATTATGAACATGAACGCTGGATAATCCTACATTTCCTCTCCTCACAGGTGATATATTTGAACATCATTTTAAAATATTAATATGCGTTTTTAGGGCAGAAATGTCTTTAATTTGAAGTACTTTACTGAAGTACTTTACTATTTTAAGGAGCTTTGTAATCAAACTTTTTAAATGGATTATGGATTTGATCACTGGATTATTTGATCTTTTAATGAAATACTTTAATTGCGGTCATTTGTGATTTATTATTTGCTACAGTGTCACTCCAGAGAAGAGATTAATGAATGAATATTAAATGAGTAAACACATGAAGACAGGAGAGAGAGAGAGATGAAAACACAAACCAGTGATAATGTAAACCTCGTCAGATGGTGGAGTTTGAATGATATAAGAATAAACTGTGAGTAAAACAATATCAGCCGGTCACAATCCAAACCGTGGATCTTCTGATCATCAACACTAATACTCTAATGAGAGTCAGCTGACATATAGTTGCAAAGTGACTTATAGTAGAATGTCTAAAGTAGACTATCAAAATAAAGTGTTATTGGAAATTGCTTAAGGTTGTGATTAACCCTTTCATTCCTGGTGTCTATAAGAAATTATGGTCTGTTCCAAACCACTTCAACTCCAATATATATATATATATATCAAAATGTTCCTTCACTTAAAAGAGCTTAATTATCATATAGAGACGATTACATCCAATCTCAGTAATATGAAAATAGTATCACAGAGGCACAGGTGTCACCTATAGCTTGGGAGTGACTGAGGGCAATCGAGAACCATCTTGATTAAAGGGACTTCAAACAATCTTATCACTTTAACCTTTGGCTGTTCTTATTTGAAAGAATAACAGAGAACCTTCTGTGGGACACTAGGGACCATGGGGTGTCTCAATTTCATTAACATACAGACCACAGCTGTTGCAAGAAGAGCAACTTCATTTACATTAAGACCAGGATAAAAGGTTTAGGATTGGGTATGTTCGGGGTTCATTCTGACGCCGGTGAACCCAAGGTGCTTCGTGTACCTTGCCACTACTATGCTGTAATAAACTTCATTTTTTGAGATCTTCGACGTCCACTTCAATTTTTCTTACATGTCCTTCTGTGATCCATTACACTCATTCAACATCATTCATTTCATGATATTCGGAATAATTAAACCCATCTAAAACCAATTTTGATCTTTTATTATTAGTGTATGAAAGGCTTTATCCACTGCATAGTAAAAACAGTATCATATCTCCTGGAAAGACATCAGAATTGTTCTTACTGTACATTACACAGTTATTTCCTTGTTCTAATGTTGTCTGTGGATGTGCTGGATTTGTAGAATGAATTAATCTGCTGTATTTAACTATGAAGATAACCAGATGTGTGTGTTTATCCTCAGTCTCCACAGTAAAGTGTCCTTCTGGTGTATCAGAGAAGACCAAATATCAGGTGAGATATTGATACATCATAAGATTAAAGTTACATTGCTGCTAAAAATGATATTCTTTCTTTAGCATTTTTGTCTTGTTTTATAAAACAAGATTATTCTTAAATCAAGATACATTTACTGGAGAAGCAAAATTACAGAAAATGTTAAGTCTTGTTTCTAATGGATTAAAACAAGAACAAATGGGGTCAGAAATATAATCTTGTTTTCCCTTCTTTTTTTTCTGCCCACTTTGGCAGATATTTGTTCTTGTTTTAATCATAAACTCACTTCATTTGAATGAATGTTTAGATATTTGTACTGGAAAACAAGACAAAATTACTGAGCAAGAACATCATTTCTGTAGTGGAAATCATCAATATTTCAATATTTACTGGATCATGTATGAACATTTTTCTGGACAAAGAAAAACGACATCTTCTGGTAACACTTTACAATATTCATTAGTTAACATTAGTTTATGTATTAACTAACATGAACTAACAATGAGCAATACATATGTTACAGTATTTATTAATCTTTGTTAATGTTAGTTACAGCTGTTCATTGTGTGTTCATGTTAGTTCACAGTTCATTAACTAATGTTAACAAATTCAACCTTTGATTTTAATAGTAAATGTTGAAATTAATATTAACTAAGATTCAATCTTAAGATTAAGATTATGAAACAAGTGCTATTTAAATAAAGGAGACTTGACTAATAAATGCTGTAGAAGTATTGTTCATTTTTAGTTTATGTTAATTACTGAACCTTATTGTAAAGTGTTACCCTTAATTTTAACATGTAGGCTAATATTTAATATTATAATAGTAATATATTACTATAATATTTAAGATGATGAATGTGATTTGAGTATTAAGCATAATTTCATACGGGCATCTATGATGCTTCAGTTGCTACAGTTTTTCAGTTATGACTTTATTATTAATGTATCTTGTTATTATTTTCAGAAACAGCCACTAAAGTCTCTGGACTCTCAGGCTCCTGACAGCATCTTCACTCGTGATGTCAAAGGATAAAAACAGGGACTCATCCTTCACTTTTCCGTTCTTTCCACGTTTACTGTGCCTTCGTTGCCCATATTGCTGCTTGTTGTTGTTGTATTATATTTTTCTTCTAGATCTAAAGTGTTATTTAAATTCATATTTTGCATTACAGGCCACAGTTACTTCCATTCATTTAAAATTGTTACAAAAAGCAATCTGCCTTTTACATGTTAAAAAAGGTATTTATCATGATGAACTGAAGCATGTTGTTGCTGCTGTTTTCTGTATAAAAAAAAATTTCTATAATGATTTTATGTGTTTTTAACGTGCATATGATACGCACTTTATTGTGTGTGTAGTGCAGGGGCGTGTCTAGAGCATTTTCAGTGGGGGGGCCATGCTGGGGCACTGCCTCCAAACGGGGTGGCCGCCAGTGACCAAAAAAAAGAGCTAAATTCTACAGTATATTACGTAAATCCTATTGATTTTATTATTTTTTTTAACTTGAATAAAGTTACTTGTAAACAAATGTAGTAATAAAGCACATTTTGATTAATTTAGTTTTTTGTCATCCCTGTATATATCCATTAAGTTAAATTTGAGAGCCAGTGTTTATTATTTTTTGTGTTTTCATAAAACTAACAAGTTTATCAAATAAAAATTTTTTTTAATAATGAGCAATTTTAAATTCCCAGAAGCAGAAACGATGTCAATTATTTTATTTTAATAAGTAGTTTGGCCATTACAATATACAGTAGTTTTATTCACAATCTCTTTCAAATAATAATAAATTAATAAATAAAAAATTCCCCCCACTGTAATAATTCAAATGGTTTGGTCAAAACATCATAGTGTTTCATTCAACATTTCTTTCAGATTAAATTACAAAAAAGCTGAGTAACACAGAGTTAAAGTTTTAGCACTGTAACAGTTCAAAAGAAAACAACACATAATGTTTTCAGAATCAGAATCAGAATCAGAATCAGAAAGAGCTTTATTGCCAAGTGTGCTTGCACCCACAAGGAATTTTTCTTGGTACTGAAGCTTCCAGTGCACATATACAAATACAAATACAAATACAACAAGAAACATAGTAATACAAATTCTAAGAATAAAATATATTTAAAAAAAATAAAATAAAAATAGTATAAAAAGTAAAAAAAAAAAAAGGGGTCACAGTTGGGTTTAGTCTGAATAAACATTTACAGATTATGAACATATTTACAGTATTTTGAGAAGTATGAATAATATAAATATAAATATCACCTGAGTTAGAGAATATTACACTAGACAGTGGGAGTCTAGTGCATGTTACAGATTATGAACATATTTACAGTATTTTGAGTAGTATGAATAATATAAATATAAATATCACCTGAGTTAAGAGAATATTGCACTAGACAGTGGGAGTATTGCACTTACAGGCATATGCCTTGGGGGGCATGTTAAGTGTTCAGAAGGGAAATGGCCTGTGGAAAGAAACTGTTCCTGTGCCTGGATGTTCTTGTGGCCAGTGATCTGTGTCGCCGTCCTGACGGTAACAGTTCAAACAGGGGGTGTCCAGGGTGAGTGGAGTCTGTGATGATTTTACCTGCTCTCTTCCTCACTCTGGAAGAGTACAGGTCCTGGGGGGTTGGCAGGGGGGCACCAATAATCCTCTCTGCTGTCCGGACTGTCCGTTGTAGTCTCCTGATGTCCGATTTGGTAGCTGAACCAAACCAGACAGTGATGGAAGTGCTTAAAACAGACTCAATGACGGCTGAGTAGAACTGGATCAGCAGCTCCTGTGGCAGATTGAACTTCTTCAGCTGGCGAAGGAAGTACAGTCTCTGCTGGGCCTTTATCACAATGGAGTCAATGTGATTTGCCCACTTCAGGTCCTGAGAGATGGTAGAGCCCAGGAACCTGAATGACTCCACTGCTTCCACAGTGCTGTTCATGATGGTGAGAGGGGGGAGTGCTGGGGATTTTCTCCTGAAATCCACAATCATCTCCACTGTTTTGAGCGTGTTCAGCTCAAGGTTGTTATAGCTGCACCAGACAGCCAGCTGTTCAACCCCCAGTCTGTAAGCAGACTCGTCACCATTTTGGATGAGACCGATGACGGTGGTGTCGTCTGCAAATTTCAGGAGCTTGACAGAGGGGTCTTTAGAAGTGCAGTCATTAGTGTACAGGGAGAAGAGCAGTGGGGAGAGAACGCACCCTTGGGGGGCGCCAGTGCTGATGGTGAGGGTCCTGGATGTGAGCTTCCCCAGTCTCACTCGCTGCTGCCGGTCGGTCAGGAAGCTGGAGATCCACTGACAGATTGAGGATGAATTTACATTTTTATAAAATGTTTTATAAAAAAAACATTTTACTAACATTGTCACTAACATTTTAGTAACTAAACTGAATTTTATTAGGTTTAGTGACAACATGTTACAATGTTTACATGATACAATTTCTGGTAAGCTACGCTTTTTTATTATTTCAATTCAATTCAATTATTGTGATTTGATTTAATATTGACTTATTTGGATAAATATTAGGTAGGCTACACAAGATAGGCGTTATTTTTCCTCAAGAAAAAAACGACTCACCTAATGCTGTAAACATACTGCCCTATCAGCTGGTAGTAGGCTATTATTTAAGGTTAAAAATAACTCAAATTTTTTATTATTATAATAACTTTAATGATATAAGTAAAAATATAATAAATATGTAATATAGAACACATATTTAGCTAAATACTCTATAGCTATTTTTTTTTTCTTGCCAACTATGTGCTATAGCCTATATTATGTTCATTAAATGGCTTTCCTGAGGTAAATGTGACAATTGTTCTGCTATGTTATTGACCTCTTCACGCTGATGAAAAACACTGATTGATCGATATTATGTATGAGGAATATACATTTCGGTAAGTTGTACTGTATCTTTCAGTGTTCATTCATGTTTTTTTACTATTAGCTATTACTAGCATTTACAAGCGCCAAAACGGTATTTATTGTTTGAATTTCGTAATAAAATTGACAGAATCTGAGCTGAGATTTTTGTATATCATAAGTAACCTGCTCTGTCTAGTCTGTCGGTCTCCGTGTCCTCTTTGCTTCGCGATTTTTCTGTGCGTGAGAAAATGGATGTGTGGCGTGAGAGAGTAT
This sequence comes from Leuciscus leuciscus, assembly GCF_965113295.1. Classification (NCBI taxonomy): domain Eukaryota; kingdom Metazoa; phylum Chordata; class Actinopteri; order Cypriniformes; family Leuciscidae; genus Leuciscus; species Leuciscus leuciscus. The sequence goes on from NC_138740.1 coordinate 38,358,194, forward strand.
GAAAATTGCGTGTCTCACGGTGAATGCGTGAGAGTTGGCAGCACTGTAAAAACAGTAGCAGAAAGAGAGGAAAACAGTCGAAAAAGGCAGACCTCAACTAAAACAGCTGGAACTAAAACTTCTGTTTCGGTGGTGACTGGCAGCTCTTTGTTTGGTGTCTTGACTTCCCACTCTTGATTGATAAAGTAAAAGTCCAAGTCTGCGACGACCGTTGTTTATCTGGCGCTGCACTTCTTTGAAGTAAACTTCAGTAGAGTCTATAAAACTGATTGGTCGTAAAATGAACCAATCACAAGACATCTTATAGGGGGGGCACCTGGGGTGGCCAATCGAATTTCAGGGGGGGCCGGTGCCCCCCCTGGCCACCACGTAGACCCGCCCCTGGTGTAGTGCACTCACCCCACACACTCACCCCACACACCACTAATCCTAACCAAACGTGTAATACACACTCACCACACACCACTACTAAACCCACAAATGTGTATCATATGCATGTAAAAACTAATTTTTGCGTATAAATTGCACAATGCGTGTTATAGAGATGCATTAGTGTGACCAGTTCAGAATTATACACACCATTGACCCTTTTTGTTACACTTCCAAGTTTCTCAGAAGCATAAGTCATCATAGTTGGGTAAACTTCTGTAAATACTACATTTAATATATGTTTTTGTGTTCCAATTTGCTCAAATAGCAAAAGAAACTCCACAGTAGTGTTTTCACAACTGTCAGAAATAGAAGAAAAATAATAATAATAATAATAATACAGAGAGATTGATAAAACCAGTCAGTAGAAAAAAATACCCTCCCAACGTTAACTAGTTTCTTGTAATTTGATGCAAATTGAATAAAGTATAGTGTTATAAATGTACATGTTTTGAAAATGAAAAGGATTTATGATTCTGATGACCGTTAAACTGTGTAAATGTTCTGTTTCCTCAGTTTCCATTAAAACTGCATCCTGGAGATGCAGAAACACTTGTTATTCAAATAAAAGCTATGAACAATTCTCAGATGTGTCTCTGTGTCTCTGTGTAACTGAACACACTCTCACACTCAACACAGCAGAGGATTTAGACTGGAAATGAAAATGACTTTGAGTTGAAAGGTCGATACACTAATGTTGATCAGAACTACAGGAATCTGAGCCGCTGCACAACAGATCCTCATACATGTTATTATGAATGTTCATATCTCTGATCCTAGAGCTGAATGCGGACTCTCTTATAGCGAATCAATGGCGTGTGAGGCAGTGGCGGAACTAGAGTTTTATACATGGGGTGGCCAGGGGGTGGCCACTGCTACTTGCGGGGGTACACAGTACACAGTACACACACACACACACACACAGTGGAAAAGCTTATGGAAGGAATTGGGTCACTCTGTTTGTGTCTATAAGTGTTGAACATCCAAAATATTTGCAGAAAACAAAGCTGAAGCACCAAGGAGATAAGATACCGTAGCATGTGTCTGTTATGAACTGCTGAATTCATTTACAAAAAAAAAATACTCATTTACAATTTATTTTTTATTTTTATTAGATATAGCAGGCATCAAGCAGACATGTACTTGAAAAATGTAAACAATTGTATTGCCCGTCAATATAAAATCTTATCCTATGAAGATTTAATACAACATAATTCTTTCATTATAATAATTTATAATTATTCTTTCTAATTATAATTATTTAATTTATAAAAAAAATGCATTTTTTGGTGAACTATCCTTTTAATCTGGCAAAATCTTCTCAACTTAAATTCCTGAATTGGGTATGTGATTGACTGCCTGTGTCTGGTAGATGCTCTGACCTGTTGCTGGTCCTGAAGTCTGACCACACTGACTCTGACTAGCCAGTGGTGATGTAAGGGCTGGGTTCTGATCTGCCTGTTAGTCCAGTCATTTTAAGCCAAAATGGGGGTCAACCTTGAACAAATTGCAACAGAAGCAAACTCAACTGATTTTGCATCCTCAATATGTCCTAAGTAAGGAAAAACAAGTCCCGAAGAATCCCATTAGGGGAAAGTTTCGAAAAAGACCCAAATATAGCCTATTCATTCTTTCTCTCACATGAATAGGGTAAAAATTGTAACCTTTAGATATCACCATGAAAATTACTGAATTGATTACTTACATCAAGACAAACAAAAAATGTATTACAAGTTTTTTTTAATTGTTTGTTAACATGGACAAATGGTGCATAATCTAATTATGTATGTGCTAATTTGCATAAATACCACAACAGATCTAAACAGTGGATATAGCCAGGTGAAAATGTCTTGTTGAATCTTGTTGACATATAACTGTAAAATACTTAATGTTAAGGTCTGAATGGAACCCATTTAGGCTACCCATGAGCATTAATACATAGAGGCAGGAAGTACTTTAGAAACCAGCCTTTATTAATTTTTAAGAGATGGGGTTTGGGTCTGTGGGACTGTTTCTGGGGGACGAGTCTGAGGGAAGAACAGGAGACAATGGTAAGGAGAATGCAGAAGACAAAAGGTAGGTAAAATAAAAAGTGAATCCCCAGAAACAGTTTTCAAAACTTTCCCCTAATGGGATTCTTCTGGACTTTTTTTCCTTACTCAGGACATATTGAGGATACAACATTATTTGAGTTTGCTTCTGTTGCAATTTGTTAAACCTTTTTTCATAAAATGACTGGACTATGTTTGTGCTTATTAAAAATAACTCTTATAGCCTATCTCTCCCTTTCTTTTCATGTTTAATTGACCCTGTTAAAAAATATGCCAAATTTAAAATATGATTCCAATCATATTCATATTCTAATCATCATCCAATTACCAACATTTTTATCTTAACTCTTTCCAGTATAAAAAAAATTGTGTTTTTGGTAATTTTCACAATTTCATGGCACCCCAGAATATTTTGTTGTATGAATATCTGAACATACCAAAAGAAAGAACAGACCCTGATGTGCTTTAAAAAAAAAAAAAAAATCTGTTTTATTCTAGCTTCGTGCGTCTTTTTTATCAACACTTGAATGTTGGCAAGTTTCATAAAAAGCAACATGAGCAAAAAGCTGAGAAAATCGCATTTTTATCAAAGACTACATCTAGATCAGATTTAATGATGATCAAAACACAGTAGATCGAGTCCATCAACATCCTACACCCATAAAGCTTCTCAGTCCTATAGTGATCGCATTATAATATCGCTTGTTTCTGCTCTTCTTTGCCTGCGTTTTCATCCCCTATCCTCACATTAGCTAGAACATTTGTAGGCTATACTGTAACGTACACACGGCAAGGTAGCCTACTGTATATGCGTGTATTAGGCAGAATGTATTCGGAGCAAACCCCCCTGATGCTAAACCTTAAAAACTTACTTCAAATATGATGTTTTCTTATTCGGCGAAGTTCGGTATCTTGTAACTATGTGCCTTTATGATCTCGTCCTCTGCTCGTCCGTTTGAAAACTGCGCGCGCGTCGCGCTGCTGGCGAACGTAATTTTTTTTTTTTTTTTTTAATCAGCATCAGCAACTGCCAGTAGCAAATAAAATTTTGGGGTGGCACCCGGGGTGGCCAATCGCATGTCAGGGGTGTCCAGTGCCACCCCGGACCCCCCTCTGGCTCCGCCACTGGTGTGAGGACTGATCTGTGATCAGTGTTCGTCTGAATCTTTATCCATCTAATCCTTTTCACTTAAAATTCATAACAGAAATAGATCTTCAACAGTGATGTACAATGATCAGCAACAATAACAGCAAAAAACACTGATTTTTATTAGAAAGCCTGCAATTTTGATATGACACACACACACACACACACACACACACACACACACACACACACACACATCCAACATAATTAATCTAGAATAGTTTACACATAATATGATCATTGATAAAGTAAAAGAAGAAAAGATAAAGAGACAGGGAAGAAAAGAATCACAGGTTAAACAAGTAACTTCAGTAGAGCAACAGCTGAAGCGGACACACACACACACACACACACACACACACACACACACACACACACACACACACACACACACACACACACACTTTGAGGTGTAAGTTACTGTAAAGGAATGAACTGTTAACTTGTTGTAACGCGTTGTGTCCGGTTGGAAATGTGGAAAGATAGCTCAGTGAGTTATTAGAGGCCAGACAGACTCTCAGATGCGATTGGCTTTTCACAACACACACTTTATTCTCCAGTGGATCTCGAGGAACTGTCTGTCACACGCTCTACCGTTCACAGCGTTACTGAATCAACAATATAACTTAAAAATGAGCATCAAACAGAAATAACCCACATATATTGTGTGCTCGAGGCGCGCACACAGTTAACAGGGAGCGCGCAGCTCTTAAAGGGGCCACACCTTATTTCCGCTCATTACATAGCCAACCTTGTAAACACAGTGTAACTACACACTCACTTGAGTCACTTTATTATTATCAACGTTTGGGAAGACAAGCAGGTTTTGTGACTGTAGAAAGTACCCAGATAAAAGCTGCTTATCTGCCAGAACGCTGGTAATGAAACTGAAACGGCTGGAATTCCTCATGCGCTGTTTCTCATAAATGAGCCTGATCCCATAAATGCAGTAGGTATATATAAATGCCTATTTCTGCTCTAAAAGCAATACAATTTTGTATTGCAAGTTTTTTTATATATATATAGGCTATAAATTATTTATGTTTGCTTTATTGATGTTTGATACAAACATTGAAGTTTTGATTATAATGAAACTATTGAAAATCTGTATTGCACAAAATTCATTAGTAAATCTCAAAGAGAAATTCTTGCAAGGCAGAATGACATACCACACTTAAAATAATAATAAATAAATAAATAAATAAATAAATAAATAAATATTAAAACACTTGTTTGAGTTTATTTTCAGAGTGTCAGAATGAGTAAAGAGCGAAAAGAGGAACATGTTCAGGGCTACATTTCAGCATCACATAACACACACACACACACACACACACACACACACACACACACACACACACACACACACACACACACACAAAAAAAACTTTTTTTGGTGTGTTCACTTGTTACCCAACAGATATCACAAAAATATGATACTGGATTTTACATTTTGATAGAAATCACACACACAAAAAAAACTTTTAATTCGTTTAATTTTTAATATGTATTAGTTTATGTTGAAATTAGCATTTACTAATATTAATACATGATGCAGAAGTAACTTCAGTGTTAGTTCATATTAACTAATGTAGTTAACACATGTTTTCAAATGAGACCTTTTTGTAAAGTGTAGAAGATGTAAAACATTCAATCCAACATGAGCATAAAACACTCAGCGTAACACTCTAATTAGTAAGTACTATAAATACTGCAGATGCTTTCACATTCAGTAACTATGAAAATAATTCGGTGTTAGGTCAAGTATCTGTCACAAAACTATCAGCTTGTGATGCTAAATGATGGCTGTGTCACATTCTTGGCTTATCACCACATTGTTTTCATTGTGACTAAATGTGTAAGTATCTTTCCTGAATGTGAGACTAGTCAACATGTTCAACAGGTTTACAGCACACCAAACTATCTAATCCACATCAACAGCTCACAGTGGCTCCAAGATCTTAACTTGCAATTCAGAGAACACGACAGCACAGAGTGCACTAGAGTTAAAGACAGCATGCAAAACATACATAGGTCATATTTTAACATATCCTTCTAGACTCATTATTTCATCCGATTGCAACAAGATATTTTTACACAAAATTGAACTAAAATGCACAATAACCGTATTAGTGTAAGACCTGAATGTGTCTTAGGCATTAATAACATGATTCCTACAAACCCTAATTTTATAGCTTTCTTAATTCTTATGTCCATACACATCGACACCAAAAATTTGATGTTTTCTGGCTGTTACCCGATGCCACACACACGCAATATGTGCTCTAGACTGTCGTGAACACGGTCAGGAACGTTTGCAGAGGTTGTGGATTACAGGTAATAATGTTGTAAATATTTTTTGTTTTGCCTGTATACGTTTTTTGGAATCTCAAGTGACGGTCGCTTCATTATATGAATCACCAAGGACTACATTTTTAGCTAAAAATCTTCTTTACATTTCTACTGAAGTCAAAAAAGTCACCTATCTAGGATAGCCTAAGGGTGAAAAAAAAAATTGCAACAAATAAAACATTTTGGGTGAACTATCCCTTTAAATAGTAAAGGTAAAATAGACAAAACCTACTGACTACTGAAAAATGATTTTATCCTTAAACATATGGCAAATATAAAGTCATTTATTTTTTCTAGCTGTGATTTCATAATTAGTCCCATAGAGCAATTGAAGCGGTTGCATAGACAGTAATGCTTGGTAATAATAAAGTTAACATTTGAAATTTTTGAAAACGTTAGTAATTATAGACCGATAAGTATATTACCAGTACTATCAAAGGTAATGGAGAAAATTATCATAGAGCAGCTGACAATGCATCTAAATAACTGTAACCCTGCTTTAAATCACATGCAATTTGGCTTCTGGAAGAACTATTGCACAGAAACAGCCGTTTTGCACTTCACAGAAATAGTAAGAACACAACTTGATAAGGGAGGAGTTGTTGCCGCTGTATTCTTGTAAAGCCTTTGATACAGTGAATCATGATGTCCTTATTTCCAAGCTTTCTAATTTAAAATTTTCAGCGCAAACACCAGCATGGCTCTCATCTTACTTGTGAAATAGGATGCAGTGTGTTAGAATTAAAGATGCACGCTCCAGCTATATGAAAAAACACAATGGGCGTGCCTCAATGATCTGTATTAGGTCCTTTACTTTTTAGTCTTTATATTAATGATCTTCCACAGCACTGTCACGGTGTTGATATACAATTATATGCCGATGACACGGTTTTGTACGCCCATGCAAAAAATGCTCGGCTAGCAGCTGAGAAATTAACTCATGCCATGCAAGGTGTTGTTGAGTGGCTTGAAGAATCTTGTCTTACCTTGAATATCAGCAAGACAAAAGGTATGTTCTTTTATAAAACCAAGGGGCAGATTCAAACTGCAGATATTTTTATTAAAAATGAATCAATTGATATAGTTACTGATTTTAAATATCTTGGTATAATTTTAGATTAAAATCTTAACTTCAAGAAACATATCAAGAAAATGACAAAAACTATAAAATATAATTTGGCAAACTTTAGACAGGTTAGATCGTCCCTCCCTATGGATGAAGCCAAAATATTCATGCATGCTTTAATCTTTTCACATATTTCGTACTGTATCACCTGTTGGGGACAGGCCAGTGAATCTGCCATTAGACCTCTAGAATCATTATATAAGCAAGCTATAAAAATCCTTGATAAAAAGTAATTTCGGTACCACCATTGCAAGATCCTAGAGAAACACAATTTATTGAGTTTTGAAAATTTTAGACTCTTTTCAAACTTGACTCTATGTATACGATTCTACATGGCCTGGCCCCTGCATGTTTATTGGTTTTTGTTTGCAATCGCCCTGCAATTTCTGTAAAATCTACCAGAATAGCGTCTATTTTTGACTGCAACATACCTTTTTGCCGTTCAACCTTTAAACAATCTGCCTTTTCTTTTAAAGCCACTACACAGTGGAATGCAATAACAGATGACATAAAGAGCTGCAGTTCCATTAAGAGGTTTAAATCTCAACTGAAATCTTTTCTGAAGACCACTCAAATCTGTACCCACTGACATTGATGTGGTGCTGACAAAATGTGTTTTGTATATATGTGATTAGGGGGTGGGGGAGTGTTATTTGTATGTTTTTTTAATGGACTGCAAATGTAAATTAGCCCGTGGCTAACTCTGGTACAATGCATCAAATGGTAACATTTATGTTGGAAATTGTACATGGTCCCTAATAAAAAAAAAAGAGAGAAAAGAGAGTGAGCAAGATAAGTGTAAGTGATGCATTTAAAAAGATATTGTAGAAAGAGCGGTTGCTACATTGTGTTTTGTAGATTTAATTCGGCATTTCGCAAGTGCTTTGAAGACACAGTGTCAATGTCGTGCATCTCGGCGACAAGGTGTTTTATCGGGTTGATTTCTCTAGTCTGGCTGGTGGACACAGTGTGAATGACAGATGCTTCATGGGAAACCTTCCAAAAGATGGCAGTTTGGCACGCCTGTACTGTAACTGGACCGGAGATGGAAGAGGATGAGATAAGGAGAAAGATGGAAAGGGAAAGCAGATAGTGAGTAAAAATGAAAATCTGATGAAGAAAAGGAAGGCAAGCACACTAGGTACAAGTAGTAACTCGGATATGAGAGAGGAGAGTGATATGTGTACATTAGAGGAAAGAGATGAGGACACCGTCATTAAAAAAGGTGAATAGTGATATAATTGCAGCAAGTGTGCTAAGAAATGGAAGTTTATTGATTATTTGTAAAGACATGGATCAGAGGGATCGGGCACTCAAGCTGAAAAGATTGGGGCAGTTTCAGGTGGAGAGTGCTGTATCTGATTAGAGAAAAAAATGGAGTAAGGGGGTGATTACAGGTATTTCAGTGTGTGTAGGGATGGAAGAGGTGAAGGCTAATTTAAGGGATGGGACTATGATGAGTGCACAAAGACTTAAGAGCACAAGAGAGGGAATTCACAAGTTCACACTTACAAATAAGTTAGATAGAATAAATGGTATGCATATTTGGCATGCTGTCCGGGGAGAGGGCTCCGAGCTCGGATATTGGGCCCGACCCCAGAGTACTTCCCCCGTATTGCTGGTTTAGGAAGTAACCAGGCGAGTGTGAGGAGACGGGGTGGTGGAGGGATGCTGAAAAACTGTCGACGAACATTGGTGAGTTAAATGAGTATATACACTCACCTAAAGGATTATTACGAACACCATACTAATACTGTGTTTGACCCCCTTTCGCCTTCAGAACTGCCTTAATTCTACGTGGCATTGATTCAACAAGGTGCTGAAAGCATTCTTTAGAAATGTTGGCCCATATTGATAGGATAGCATCTTGCAGTTGATGGAGATTTGTGGGATGCACATCCAGGGCACGAAGCTCCCATTCCACCACATCCCAAAGATGCTCTATTGGGTTGAGATCTGGTGACTGTGGGGGCCATTTTAGTACACTGAACTCATTGTCATGTTCAAGAAACCAATTTGAAATGATTCGAGCTTTGTGACATGGTGCATTATCCTGCTGGAAGTAGCCATCAGAGGATGGGTACATGGTGGTCATAAAGGGATGGACATGGTCAGAAACAATGCTCAGGTAGGCCGTGGCATTTAAACGATGCCCAGTTGGCACTAAGGGGCCTAAAGTGTGCCAAGAAAACATCCCCCACACCATTACACCACCACCACCAGCCTGCACAGTGGTAACAAGGCATGATGGATCCATGTTCTCATTCTGTTTACGCCAAATTCTGACTCTACCATCTGAATGTCTCAACAGAAATCGAGACTCATCAGACCAGGCAACATTTTTTCCAGTCTTCAACTGTCCAATTTTGGTGAGCTCGTGCAAATTGTAGCCTCTTTTTCCTATTTGTAGTGGAGATGAGTGGTACCCGGTGGGGTCTTCTGCTGTTGTAGCCCATCCACCTCAAGTTTGTGCGTGTTGTGGCTTCACAAATGGTTTGCTGCATACCTCGGTTGTAACGAGTGGTTATTTCAGTCAAAGTTGCTCTTCTATCAGCTTGAATCAGTTGGCCCATTCTCCTCTGACCTCTAGCATCAACAAGGCATTTTCGCCCACAGGACTGCCGCATACTGGATGTTTTTCCCTTTTCACACCGTTCTTTGTAAACCCTAGAAATGGTTGTGCGTGAAAATCCCAGTAACTGAGCAGATTGTGAAATACTCAGACCGGCCCGTCTGGCACCAACAACCATGCCACGCTCAAAATTGCTTAAATCACCTTTCTTTCCCATTCTGACATTCAGTTTGGAGTTCAGGATTGTCTTGACCAGGACCACACCCCTAAATGCATTGAAGCAACTGCCATGTGATCGGTTGATTAGATAATTGCATTAATGAGAAATTTAACAGGTGTTCCTAATAATCCTTTATGTGAGTGTATATAGGTCTCCACTCACGCTGATTGGATAGACATGTTGATTACTGACAGCTGGTTGAAATTTTGTGATAATTGGATTAATTATTTGAACGTGCTCCTCCTGAACTTTGTTAATAAAATATCATTTAAGGAGGATAGCCAGTCAGTTTTGTTGCAGTTTGAGGATTATTATTTGGATATATTACTCCAATATATATACACTGTCAGCAGCCATATAACCCTGTAGCCCAAGACCGGTTGCCCACTGAAGCTAAGCAGGGTTGAGCCTGGTCAGTTCCTGGATGGGAGACTCCTGGGAAAACCAGGTTGTTGCTGGAGGAGGTGTTAGTGAGGCCAGTAGGGGGCGCTGTTCACCCTGTGGTCTGTGTGGGTCCTAACGCCCCAGTATAGTGACGGGGACACTATACTGTCAGTGAGCACCGTCCTTCAGATGAGACGTTAAACTGAGGTCTTGTCTGTGGTCATTAAAAATCCCAGGATGTCCTTCGAAAAGAGTAGGGGTGTAATCCGGGCATCCTGGCCAAATTTGCCCAGTGGCCTCTGTCCATCATGACCTCCTAATCATCCCCATATCGACTTATTGGCTTCATCACTGTCTCCTCTCCACCAGTAAGCTGGTGTGTGTTGGGAGTTCTGGCACAATATGGATGGCGTACAATCATCCAGGTGGAGATGCACATTGGTGTTGGTTGAGGAGATTCCTCCTTCCGTATGTAAAGCACTTTGAGTGCCCAGAAAAGCGATATATAAATGTAACAAATTATTAATAAGAGTTACTTTGTTAGACCTTACTTGACAAAACCACTTAGATTCTATAACTGTCAGCGGTTTGGACATGCACGTACATAGCAGTAATGTGAAAGTAGCAGTGGAGGTAGTGTGGAGAATGAAGCACGACAAATAAAGCTGAGTGAGGGGAATATGATGCAAATGACTGCAAGGAAGCTAGTGACATTTATTGCTGAGTGATTAATGGTACAGCAGATGTAAAATCAAAGACGGAAAGAATACGTATAGTCATGTCGGCAGTACGACATTTGGATGTAACAGGGCTGACATGGGAAACAGTGAGAGATGATCTTGAACATCAGTCTAGTCAGGAAACATGGGTTGGTTGATATTAATCATGGTGTTATTAATACCCGAAGCCTGGTAGCAAATGGGCAAGTTTAAAAGCTTTATTGATTTAATGGTGCAGGAACCAGATGTTATTTGTATTCAGTTGACCTGGCTTAGACCAAACCTGGATTTTGTGATACAGGGGTATGTGGCTGTTTGTCGAGATAGAAATAAAGGAGGTGGGAGAGGATGTGTTACATTTATTAAACAGGGGCTCCCATATAGGATCCTGGGATTGGGAAAGGAGTTGGAATATGTGGTGGTGAAGGTGTGGGTAGGACTGGACAGTATAACTATATTTAACTTTTACAACCCATGTAGGAAATTGGAATTAGATACAATTAAAGACGTTGAGGGGCAGGACAGACGAAAGGGATTTTAATGCTCACAGTCCACTTTGGGGTGGGAAGAAATTGGATGAAAATGGTCGGGTGATAGGAGTTGTTAGATTTGAAAGGACAGGTCTTAATGATGGTAGAGGGATTGATATGGTTTCAGGAAATGAGTCGGCATTAGACCTTACTTTTACATCTAATGATATAGCAAGATTATGTGAATGGGAGATATGGGAGGAGTCGACAGTAGGGAGTGATAATTTTCCTATATTATTGCTCAGTTAAAATGAGGCTGTAAAAACAGTTGGAAGATGAAGGAGGGAGATGGGAGTTAGCTAAGGCTAACTGGGCACAATTCAAGGAGTTACTGTATGTGAGGGAAGGTTAACTTGGGAGGTTAGATATATGGATATTGATAGAAAGTATAGTAGTTTCCAGGAAATTATTAGAGGGGTGGTGGATGAAACTATTCCTAAGAGTTAAAGGAAAAGGAGAAGGAAAGCGGTTCCGTTGTGGATGGAGGAATGCAGAGAAGTAGTAAGAGATAGGAATACAGGCATTGAGACGGACTCATAATTATGAGCATTTATTACCATATAAAAGGGCTCGCTCAAACATTAGTAAGATAGACCATACACCAGGATAAGAAGAATTATTGACGTCAGTTCTACAGCTCAATAGTTAAAATGACACCAGTGGGAGAAGTATGAGGGATGATAAGGAAGATGAGTGGCATAAGGAGGGAATGGGACTACCCTGTATTGGTCAGAGAGGAGGAGAAGGCAGTAAATGACAAGGAGAAAGCGGAGATGATGGCAAAAGCTTTTGTAGCAATACATAATTCTGATAACCTAGAGGGAGATCGGAAGAAAGGATGGGAAATGAGATTGACGGCATATCCTGGAGTCTTGGAAAAAGAGAGGAGGAGGAGGTAGATGATGCATTGAGTGATCCTGTTTCTAAGGCAGAGATGAAGAGCGATTACCAAAACAGGGATGACATCACCAGGAGGAGATGAAATGTGTTTTATCATGTTGTCCTTTATGGGAGAGTTAGCAATAGGAGGACTGCTTAGACTATACAGTAGAGTTTAGGAGGAAGGACAGCTTCCAAAAAATTGGAAGGAAGCAGTTGTAGTACAAATTAGGAAATGAGGAAATGATCCTACAAAACCTACTAGCAATAGACCAATTGCATTAACATCTCATGTAGGTAAAATTATGGAACATATGATAACGGACAGAATGGTTTATTTTTTTTGGAGAAGAGGGCATTAATTACATAATTTCAAAGTGGATTCAGGAAGAGTAGAGGGACAATGGATCCAGTGCTTTACCTGGAAGATGACATAAGGAAATCCCAGGTTAATGGGGAAACAGTGGTGGTAGTATCCTAAATGTTGAGAAAGCGTACTATATGATGTGGAAAAGGGGGTTGTTGATTAAATTAGATCTTTTGGAAGTAGGAGGTAATGCCTTTAACTGGGTGAAGGATTTCCTGTATGGGCGCTCTATTTGGGTGAGAATTGGAAAATAAATATCTGGTAGCTATCTTGTAGAAAATGGAAAATGTCCACCATCATGACAAATTATGTATTTTTTAATGTACAGTAGAGCCTGAGATTGGAAGATCGTTGTTTACGGATGATGAGGCCTTGTGGAAAAGGGAACATAAACATACAGTAAGAAAGGTCCAGGAACCAATAGGACTTGTAGAATGGTGGTCAATGAGATGGGGTTTTAGATTGTCAAAAGAAAAAAACTCAAGTGGTTTTCTTTACAAGGAAAAGGGTGGGGGAAGAGATTAATATGAAGTTATATCGGCATGTACTGGATAAAGTAGAGTATTTTGGGATTGGTGTTTGATGCTAGGCTACCATGGGCACTCAGGCCAAATAGAGAAAGTTATAGTAAAGTGTAAAAAGGTATTAAATGTGATGAGGTGCCTGGCAGGAGTGGACTGGGGGGCAAGCAGGCAATCACTAAGGGAGATATATGTTGCATTGATTAAGTCTATAATAGATTATGGTTGTATAGCATATAGAGATGCAGCAAGAACTACACTGGCCAAGCTGGAAGTTATATTAACCCAAGCACTTAGAATATGTAGTGGGGCTTTTCGGACGTCACCTGCAGTGGCGTTGCAGGTAGAGATGAGTGAGAAGCCTCTGCAGTTAAGGAGGGAAAAGCTGGCAGCCAACTATTGGGCAAATTTACAAGGGCATAGTAGCTCTCACCCCTCAAAGGCAGTAATGCAGGTGTGCTGGGAACATGAACGGGTTAAAAATCAGAGTTTTGGATGGGTGGGTGATACTATAGGAATAGAGGGAAAGGAATTTTGTCCAATAGTTCCGATGCTAAAACAGCCCAGTGTGGACCTGCAGATATTAAATAGTCACTTAAAGAGTAGTGGGTGTGTGTGAAGCAGGCCCGGACTGGCCATCGGGAGCACCGGGAGAATCCCCGGTGGCCTGCCGACTAATTTGGCCTGCTGCCAGCCAGCGTTTTTTTAAATTATATATTATTATATTATATATATTTTTTATACTACTACCTTTACCAGTGTCCAGTGATCATTTTCGAATTCGTCATTCAATAAAATTATTATTATAAAATAAAATCATGAATCTGTTAGTCTTGACTGGCAAGGCAACGATTCCACTTTAAGCCTCAGCCAAACGGTTAAACAGAAAATGCGAGCAGCGCCCGGTGATGGAGAGAAAATGGCCAGGTGGAGCAGAGAGGGAAAGGACAACGAAAAATAAAGCACTCAGAGAACAAGCATCAAAATGTTGCAAAATGAATGACCTGTTCAGGGCTTCAAGTGCAGGTCAGTTTCATCTGTAAATACTGTACTTTTTTCTTCGTTAACTTAGTATTGAAATGCTAGCAAATGTTAGCGATATAGCGCCCCTATTAGTCACTCAAAATACTGTATGCTCAAGGAGATTAATATTATTTAGTGTAAAGTTACATTAGTAATTTAGCAGACAAATATTAACATTTATGTGGTACTGGGAGCAGGGAGACAGGAGTGATAGTGCAGACATCAACAAAAAATAATGCAATAACATTTTATTAGACAATTTAGAAAATTATGTCTGCCCATTTGTGAGGTTTAAAACTTTTTTCCTTTTTTTTATTAATCAAATGAAGGTGGAGACAGTCAACCTAGCACTAGGTGTGGTGCAATGATCACACATTCAGCCAGAGAGTGAGATGACATGTAGAAGCAAAATAAGATAAATATTTTTTTTTAACATATTGTATGAAATATAGCCTAGTGTTGCTAAATGTTGGATATTTAAGTAATTTTAAGATGAAAACAACAACATTTTGTCATAAATATAATACTTTGATTTTTTACTTACATAAATGTAGATTCTGGGCAAACAAATTACAATAAGGTGGTTGTTTACACCAAGGTGGAGACAGTTCTGTTTGTAACATGAGGCCAGAACAAGAGACAGGTGAAGAAGAGACAGATGAAGAAGAGACAGGTGAAGAAGAGACAGGTGAAGAAGAGACAGATGAAGAAGAGACAGATGAAGAAGAGACAGGTGAAGAAGAGACAGGTGAAGAAGAGACAGATGAAGAAGAGACAGGTGAAGAAGAGACAGATGAAGAAGAGACAGGTGAAGAAGAGACAGGTGAAGAAGAGACAGATGAAGAAGAGACAGGTGAAGAAGAGACAGGTGAAGAAGAGACAGATGAAGAAGAGACAGGTGAAGAAGAGACAGGTGAAGAAGAGACAGATGAAGAAGAGACAGGTGAAGAAGAGACAGGTGAAGAAGAGACAGATGAAGAAGAGACAGGTGAAGACAGTGGCGTCATGCCCATTCAAAGTGAGGGGGGGGGGGGCACGTGCCCCCTCAGATTTTTCCTCCCTGATAATTTTTTTGTCACAACTTTATTCCTATTATGCTCCATAATATACCAGAGCCTATAACGACTCAAATGTATTCTTCTGGATGTGTAATAAATCGGTCAGCAATGCATCAGCCCGCCCCTTTTTCCTAATATGGTGTCTGTGTATATCAAATCTATCTTTGCTGTGTATGTTCAAGCAACTCACTCATCTCGCACGTTGAGCTGGCAATGTTTTACAGATGGTCTTGAAGTGGTAAGTGGGCAAAGCAACAAATCGGCATTGAATTAGTTATCGGATGATATTAAAAGGTAGTGGGATTATTTGTGGTTGACCTGGAAATTTTAACTTGATCAAAAAGTTATGGATTTGATATTAGCTGCGAATTCAGAGCATTAACTTAAGTTGTGTCAGTGTAACGTTATCGATAGCTAGCCTAGTCTAACCGTAAACTAGTTGGCTAACGTTACTGCCATACAAAGCCATAGTAACGTTATCTGATCGGTTTTGATTACTTTTTTACATTTCTGTCAAATATTAACCATTTTCAAATAAACGGGGTAGTGTTAACCTTATTCAGCACTGAAATCTGTCAAACTTCTTTCAAAGTCCTTCATCACATATTAATATTAAAATAACTTAATTTCAGAGCACCACAAAGTCAGACCTCAGCACCTTTATGCACCTTTAATGTAAGATCGTTCTTAGGTCACATACCAATTATCATAACATAAAAACTGCAATGGTACTGTTTTTAAAATCATGTGTAGTAGGCCTAAGTGTACAGTAAGTGTGTGTGTAAACATGCTTTAATGAAGTAGACTTCAAAAGCTTTTGAATTTGAGCTTACAGTTCTTTCATCAACCTGTCTTTTACATAAACTTACAAAATAGATACTTTAGTCCACTAAGATACTTAGTCCTCAGATAGAGGAGGGTTGCTGCTAGCTCCGTTAAGGTATTTCTGTCCCTCCCAAACTGCATTGAAATGGTATGTTTAGCAGCCAGAATAAAAAAAAATTCAGGGGGAGAAACCCTGACCCCTCCTAACATGATCCATATCACCCGCCAGAAAACAATTGCAACGTCTCAGATTGTGCCTCAGAAGGTTTATTTTATGATAGTCCGGTATAAAGAGACGAGACATAGGCTACTGACAGATAAAATAAAAATGGCCCTGGTACGCACTAGCAGGCTCGCTTTTGGCCCGACAGTGGACACGCGGCTCACTGATTCTTGAGAGTCAGGACAAAACACGTTTAAAAAAACTTTTTTTTAAAATACACACTATATCAATTAGAGTTATATGTTTCTGCAGAGAAAGGTCTTAGCTATTTAACCATGTAAAGGAACAGGTTCTAAATAAAAACACATTTTTAACAAATAAACATGTTTCCCTTCAGAACTGGATTTGTGTCAACTCCGTCAGACACACTAAAAAGTATACAATTTTAATTCTTCAAATCCAACAAGAATCTAAAGTTCTGAAGTATATTGTAATAGTGTTTAGTTACTCTGATATATAAAAAAAATGCAATATATAAACTTAAGTTGTGATTTCACACTATTCTGAAAACTCAGATTTCTAAATATTTGCATTTTCAAACTTTGATTTTAATTTCAATATTGTAAAAACAAATTCCTTAAATAAATAAAACATAAGAGGATGTAGATCAGATGGTCCTTTATTACAAAAACAACATAAACTGAAGGAAGAATATTTTTTTTCCCAAAAAAATTAACAAAAACGTCTCAGGTTACGTATGTAACCCTGGTTCCCTGAGAGGGAACGAGACGCTGCGTCGAGACGCGGTGGGAACGCTCTGCGTGATTGCGTCGTGAAGCACGTGTATAATCAGTCCAATGGAAAGACGAGACGTCATAGGCGGGTGACGTCATCGACCAGGAAGCTATAAAGCACCCCTGCGACAGACCGTGGCAGCTTCTGTAAGCCGAAGCAAGTCGATCACAGGCATGCAGGGAGTATGGCAAGGCGACGCAGCGTCTCGTTCCCTCTCAGGGAACCAGGGTTACATACGTAACCTGAGACGTTCCCTTTCAAGGGAACTTCGAGCTGCGTCGAGACGCGGTGGGAACCCTATACCCACGATGCCATATGACAAATGCCTGTTCTGTATGAAGACCATGCGCATACTAGGAAACAAGCACCCTAGACCCTGGAGTGGAGCCTAGGTCCAAGTCATAAAATCTAACAAATGTATGCGGTGAGGACCTGCCTGCCGCATTACAGATGTCAGAATGAAACTCCTGATAATAAAGCCTTAGAGGCAGCCATACTCCTGGTAGAATGGGCCGGGACAGCCAAAGGTGAAGGCTGTCCGGCCGCTTCATAAGCAAGTGAGATAGCCTCAACTACTCACTTGCTCATTATCTGTTTAGATGCAGGGCAACCTATCTTAGGTAACCTGAAGCAGACAAATAACTGCTCTTATATATATGCCACAGGTTGCAGCTCTGTGGACATAAGCATCCAAGAGCCCGGACAGGGCAAAAACAGATTAAGTTCTTCCTGATCTGGCTTGTATTAAGGTGGAGGACAGAAGGCCTGCAGCACAAATGACCCACAAATTTAGTAGGAATACAACCCGGCAAGGGGTGAGGAAAGACTATCACCATACCAGGTGCAAATCCAAGTACGTGCAGGCCTCAGCCTCAAGTACCACGGAGAAGATGAAATAAGGAACTCTCCTCAGAGATAACCCAGCAAAGAAACATTCATTGCAGAAATCAAGTACTGTACCATAGGGCAGATAGCAAGATTCAGAAGGCATTCTCCACACCAGGCAGAGAACAGTTTCCATTTCAATGCATATTCAGTCTTCTCGTGGAGGGAGCTCTAGACTGGAGTATGGTCTCCACGACCTCAGTCGAGAGACCTGAATCTATGAGCTGGGCCCCCTCAGAGGCCGAGCCCATAGTATCCATAACTCCGGAAGAGAGTAACTCCCAGGAGCAAAGATATCAGGAAATGCGTACAGGTGTAGCCTCAACCACACCCAATACGTTGCATCCAGTTCAAGCAGATCTGGATGCATCAGGGAGAACCAAATGGGCAATGCGTTGTATAAACGATGCGAAAGGTAGACTTGAGTTTTGACCGAAGTTCTCCTAAAGGAGCTCCACCACCTTGGGGTGAAGTCCCCATTCCCCGGGCCTCAGCCCCTGCCTCAACAGGATATCTGCTCTGATATACGAGATCATCAGTGTGTTGTCCGGAAGGACAAGCACATGGTGACCTCTCAGGTCTGGCAGGAAGTATTTGAGAGCTCGAAATACCGCCATCATTTCTAGCCGATTTATGTGGCAAGAACGTTGATGGTCCTGCAAAGACCTTTCGCTGAGCGGCCACTCATGACCGCCCCCCATCCCGTGAGGGAAGCATCCGTCGAAAGCGTTACGCGTCGACAAGAAGCCCCCAGCACTGGGCCCTGGGCGAGGAACCAAGGTTTCTTCCACATGACCAAGGCACGAAGGCATCGCCGCGTGACCTTGATCGTGCGAAATGGATTTCCCCTCGGAGAAAACCCCTTGATCCTGAGCCACTGCAAAGGTCTCATGTACAAAAGGCCAAAAGTGATTACGTTGGACGCAGCTGCCATGAGCCCCAACAATCTCTGAAACTGTTTCACAGTGAGTGACTGGCCTAGTTTTATCCCCTTTACGGCTGTGAGAATCGCAGAAATACGTGCAGGAGACAGACGTGCTTGCATTATTGTCGAATCCCATAAAACACCCAGAAAAGTGGTCCTCTGAGCTGGGAGGAGCACACTCTTCTTGGCGTTGAGCCACAACCCCAACCTCTTTATGTGAGACAGAACGACATCTCGATGCCGAACCGCCAACTGCTCGGACTGAGCTAAAATCAACCAATCGTAGATAAAGTATAATACGCGAATGCCCTGGAGTCTCAAAGGAGCCAGAGTTGCATCCACGCATTTTGTAAAGATGCGGGGTGATAAACCTAGGCCGAAGGGAAGACCCAATACTGGTATGCTTCGCCCCCGAAAGCAAACCTCAGGAACCTCCTGTGATATGAGGATGGATAGATAAGTAAGCGTCCTTCAAGTCTATTGTGACAAACCAGTCCTCGGACTGAATCTGTGACAATCATTTTAGCGTATAGCATACTTTGAACTTGAGATTCTGAAACCTGCTGTTTAATTGACGCAGGTCTAGAATAGGACGCAACCCCTCATCCTCTTTCGGAACAATGAAGTAACGGCTGTAAAACCCTGACTGTCTGCTGGGAGGAGAAACCCCTTCTATAGCTCCTTTTGCAGAAGTGTCAGTACTTCCTGCTCCATAACCAGAGCCTGCTCGGGGTCCACCACTGTGGGGAGGACCTCTAGAAATCTGTGCGGACGAGAACCGAACTGAATTCTGAAACCCTTTTCTAAAGTGTGCAGGACCCACTGAGAAATATATGGCAGTAGTTTCCACGCTGCCAGAAATTCTACTAGGAGAACCAGTCTCTCGAGACTGGCCTCTGGATTTGGTTGAACAGTCACTTTGGTGCCCTGAAGCGGCGAACCGGCAGGGAACAACCAAACTGACCGTTCTACGCCCCTCCTCGGAGGATCGTATGGGGACGCTGACACCTCGGTGCCCTGAACGGAGAACCGGCAGGGAACAACCGAACTGGCAGCGCTGCGACCCTCCTCAGAGAATCGCACCCCAGAGGGTGCCGAGGAGAAACGATTTCTCAAAACCGTCCCTGCCCCGGGGAAACCTTCAGAAGCCTGATAGCCTCAGCGTCAGGACTTCTTGTCTAAGTTTTAATAGAGATAACGACAGTCCTCAGATCTTGCCTACCTCTAACTAGCTTTGTTCCGACGACCCTCCTCGGAGGATCGCTGGAAAAAAGCAGGCACCTCGGCGCCCTGAAACGGCGAACCGGCAGGGAAACCGAAATGACTGCTCTACGACCCTCCTCAGAGGATCGTTTGGGGACGCTGACACCTCGGTGTCCTGAAACGGCGAACCGGCAGAAAAACCGAACAGCCAGCGTTGCGACCCTCCTCAGAGAGTCGCACCCCAGAGGGCGCCGAGGAGAAACGATTTCTCAAAACCGTCCCTATCCCGGAGGGGACCACCCTCAGAAGCCTGCAGCCTCGGCGTCAGGGCTTCTTCCATTTTTAGCTATTTTAGAGATAAAACAGTCCTCAGATCTTGCATATCTCTAACTGGCTAGACTGTGACCGCCACCCAGGTCCCCATCGATTGTGGATGAGCCCGAATAGCGAATCTTTGTTTTACCGCACTCTATGCTGCGAGGAGCTTAAGTATGCTGAGACTGCTCCCGCCCAGCAGTCTCAGGAACGTTAGATCGGTGAGGAAGAAACCTTTGGAACGCCACTGAAGAGTTTATTTCTTCGTCTTCGAGCGTCCAGAAGAAAAGACATATTTTATCTTAATTTTTCTTTACATCAGAAAAACTATATATATATATATATATATATATATATATAAATATAACACTCCGTGGCCACCAGCAGGAAACAACCGAACTGGCAGCGCTGCGACCCTCCTCAGAGAGTCGCCCAAGAGGACGCCGAGGAGAAACGATTTCTCGAAACTGTCCCTCCCCGGTATAGTTTATCTGTTGCGCGACGCAATTCTCAAATAGCGTCAGTGCTGTTACATCCTCACATTAATCCATGCTTATACATTTTACCCACCAGTGCTGCCTAATAATATTTATCTATTATTTATGGTGGCTGGTGGGTAACGTCGGGGTTATTATGACACCAACACGGGAGAGAGATAGCTCGCAAGCGTCTCTTTAACCCGAGGCACTGTCATACCATAATACTTAATACCCATAACATTACTATAGTAGAAGTTTAGGGATAAAATACATAAACAGAAACCGGTTTATTCCACGATCTCGACACCTCAGTGTGGAGATAGGGAAAAAACGGCACTCCCCGACGAGGAGGCTGAGATATAGAGTTTTCCTTATACTTTCACTCTCATATATATATGTTCGGCTGGCCAGTAATATTTAACTTAGCAACAGCATTATATAAAACCTCCTTTTATAAGCTCCTCTTTATTCAACAGAGTTATGAGCTGACTTGTTTATTTATTTATTGAAAACTCATAAACATCTGCCTTATTTTCTTTTATTTATTTATTTATTTTTAAACAAAAACACTAACGATACCAATTCCTCGGAACTGGAAATCGCAGCATGAGTGCCTCATCCCGGGGAGGAGAAACCGCAGAGCGTGCTTCTCCCCGAGATAAGGCACGTGGATCGAACAGGTGTTTGTCAGAACCATTTGCGATCCCCAAGATGCGCGTCGACGCCGTGCCTCGGCAGCAGCGGGACCCGCGCCTCGGGGCGCGCGCACCGAACCGTCCTCCTCGAAGAACGGCCGGCGGGAGCGGAGCGTCCTCACGGACAGCTTCTCGCAATGCTCACAGTCAGCCCCCTCGAGAACTGACTGTTGGCATGCTCCACTCCCAAACAAGCAACACAAAGCTGAAGTGTGTGTCCCCACCCGTGATATAACGTGGGGAGGGAACAACACAACACTTGCTTGTTCTCTTTTGCCATAATAAATATATATATTGCAACTTGACAGACAACAATAAATATGACAAGGACAGAATACACAGATCGCTTGCTGAAGGCACAGAAAGCTGCCACGGTCTGTCGCAGGGGTGCTTTATAGCTTCCTGGTCGATGACGTCACCCGCCTATGACGTCTCGTCTTTCCATTGGACTGATTATACACGTGCTTCACGACGCAATCACGCAGAGCGTTCCCACCGCGTCTCGACGCAGCTCGAAGTTCCCTTGAAAGGGAACATACAAACATCCAACGCTGTTGACGAAGATCTGACGGTGTTGACGGAAAAACTGACGGTGTTGACGGAAAATGTTTGAATGTTTTACCTCAGATTTGTGAAGTGTTCACCTGTTTGTCATGATATGTTCTGACAATAAAGAGTAGTTTAAAACCACAATTAACGCTCTGTTTTCTACAACTTTCACTTAGGAGCAAAAATCTGCCTTTAAACTTGAAAGACATTTATCGTGATAATTATCGATATCGACTGATATAAAAAAAAGATCGTGATAATTTTTTTTGGCCATATCGCCCAGCCCTACACTGGCTTCTCATTTCTCTATCTCTGTCTCTACATATATAAATATATATATTAAAGTGCTGGCAAAGTTACACGTTACACAATAATAAGTAGACTACTGCCTGCCCATTATCTACAAGTCAGATACGTATGGTTAAATAATGTAATGCATGCTATGTATGTGCATTTATGTGTAAATAAAACCCTGAAATAACAGTTTAACCCTTCACTATATTCACAAATAATATTATATTTGCACATTAAGAGGTTATTGGTGGATTTGTCAACTCCGTCAGCTTACAGGTCAACTCCGTCAGACATAGAACCTGACGGAGTTGACGTCTGACGGAGTTGACGTAAGGGCATGTATTTTCCTGCCAAAACATGTATTGTACACTGCAGCTAGGTAGTTTATCCTCAGTTGCTAGATGTCCCAATAACCTCACTAAAATGCTTAAATTCAATCCACTATGGTTTAAAAAAAAGTATCTTAACAGAAAGATGGTATTGACATGGTGCAGCTGTGACCATAGGAATATTGACATTGTTTGTCTAAAATATAAAAAAATGTAAAATGTACCAGAGCATGTGTGGTAGTTCTGCATTCACCACAGGCAGGGAGATGAAAAGGGGTCCTCAGGGATATAGCTGACCATGCTATTTCCTGATTTAAAGAGCTTTATGAAAAAATCTGACGGAGTTGACAGAAACTGAGGACACAACTTTAATAGGCAGATTTTTATAGAAAATATTGTTTGATGTTCACTTCATGCATTGTTTTTTATATTTCTACCCCTTATTTTTTATTTGATATATATGTTTTCATAATTGTAGAGCTTTTTAAAAGTTTTTTGGGATGGTTAATATTGTGACCTCTTGCTGAGGACAAGTGCAATAACATGGACCTTCTAACCACAGACCATACATTTAAACAAATTTTCCCCAAAAAGATAAAAAGGGTTATTCTAAAAATCAGATAGGTATATAGAATTCCTTTAGATTTCACTTTGTAAGTATGTCAATCATGATGAATTTCTTAATTTTTGCTATAAATTAGACTTTTCTATGTGGGACATGTTTTGTCCCGACTCTCAAGAATCAGTGGGCTATTAATGATTGTATATCAAGACTAGAGACATGTTTGTGTGCATTTTGTTTTGTGATTTCACCGGAAAGAATAGAGTCTCAGCAACAGTAAGAGAGAGATAGATTGACGCAATCGTCTGTGTGAAGACTGTGTGTGCACGAGCCAAAGGAGAACGTTCCGCCACTGATAACATTTGCAATGAACACAGCATACGTAAATACTTAAAGATGACTTTTTTTTTTTCAAACATTTGTGTACACATAATAATATTTTAGAATTTTCATCTGGACTAAAACATGCCAGTCTTATTAAGAATAATAATTATCTATTGCATTTTTTATAATTTTTTGCTTTATTAAAGCATTTATCTTATTCAGTATTGTTATATTTCTATGAAAGCAGATTTCTTATAATTTACCATTTTTGCTTGATAAGTAAATATATCTTCATATTTGTCTCTTGAAAATTAAATATACTAAGACAATTTGGTAAAACTTCACAATAAGGTGTCAGTAAGAATGTACATTGGAGGATGGGGGTGGTTAGCTAAAGCACTTTAAAAAGTCTAATCATCAGTCAGAGAAAAAAAATGTGAGTAAACTTGTTGAACCACTTGCTGTTTATGAGAAACTGATGAGAAAGAAAAACACGAGAAAGGTCACGGGATTCTTGAAAGTTATGTCTATTTACAATAGAGATTGTTTCAAAGCATCTTTATAAATGGAAAATAATACAACAAAATTAGTTTCTGCTGTACAGCAGATCTAGAAGAAAATAGCATCACAGTCCAGCTTAAGTAAGTTTAGTGAGGGTTCATTTTTGTTGTAAAAATGTTATTCATTTAGTTAATTTTTTTTTTTTTGTGATTCTTTATTTATTTAACATTTTATGTGTATAACTATTTAACACAGCCCGCCCACAACCATAAGACTAAATAAAAATAAATAAAATAAATAAATATAAATTTTGACCAAAACAAGAAGGATCTCAAAGTCTTTTTGATAAAGTCTCAATAAGGACCAAGCAAAATTGTATTGTCTTTCTGGTGGTGCCGTGCACTTTAGCTGTGGTACACTCCCAGGGGGAATGTCAAGTCAAGTCACCTTTATTTATATAGTGCTTTTTACAATACAGATTGTGTCAAACTAACCGCAAAGACACCAATAGCACCCAATAACGAGAGTAGGCTGCTATTGGACATAATTTACTAAACTATACTCAACTCACCGAGGGCTTTTGTACAGTACACAACATCCAGACTGCTGAGAGTGATGTTTAGATGAATATATGAATATGTGCTGCGCTTTCCTCTCAATAACTATAAACACACAACAAAAATGAGAAAACTGCAAGCTTTTTTTTTAATAAAACACAAGAAAAGCATCTGAACACGTCACGATTATTTTATAGCAGCTTAAAGTCAAGTCACCTTTATTTATATAGCGCTTTTTACAATACAGTTTGTATCAAAGCAGCTTCACATGGATAACATGAAAATAATACAACAAAGTTTGTTTCTAGAAGAAAATTGCATCATCGTCCACCCTAAGTAAGGCAGATCAATAATATTGTTGCATATTAAATGTCCCCAACTAAGCAAGCCAAAAGCCAAGGCAACAGTGGCAAGGATGTCCAGCTTATTTGGATGTCCAGCAAATAGGACATCCAGATAGACATAGCTGGGGTAGTTGGTTTCAACCACGGTTTTAGGATAACCTTTTTAGCAGCAGTAAGAGCAGCGGACAGAATCCTCCTTTGATTGACAGACAGTGGCAGCGAGGAATCATCCAGCAAAAGAAAAACCAGAGGGTCCTTTTGGATCGGAGTCCTCAGAAGATCTGTCATTAAGTCTTGGACTGAAGACCAGACCGGCTCATTTCGAGAACAGTCCCAGAACATATGCATATATGTACCTAAACCTGCGCTGTTACACAGGTGACAGTGAGTCCAGGGAACGGAGACGCCTCGTCGGGGGAGTTCCCCTGACGAATTGGGATCACGCTAGGGAGACCAACTGCCTTCGAGTGAATTAAAACGAGCCAATGAACATTGGCATGCAACATTTGCATTCCGCAGCCCGCCTACGAGTGCGGGTATAAAGGCGGAAGCAAGCGCATACACAAATGCTTTTCGCTGAGGAGCCGGACGGTGTCTAGTCCTCCGCGAAGGTACAGCAGCATGGCGACGGGACGAGGCGTCTCCGTTCCCTTTCGTCAGCAGGGAACTCCGACGCCTCGTCGGGGGAGTTCCCCTGACGAATTGGGATCCCTACCAAAACGCCATGGTGCTGGCCCCTTCCAGTGCCCAGCTAAGCTACAGCCCTGCAGCAGTTTCCAGAAAATTTTGCGGGAGCTAGCTAGGGAATCACACTGCTGTTCCGCAAGACCCAATCAGTGGATATTGGATAACACTGGGAAAGCGTGCCCATCCCCAAGGAAAATAATAATTGGGGGGAACGCTGCGGAAGCTGAGGCAGCCTAGAGGAAGGCCCTCAAATACACACATGTACTAACCACGTAGGGTAGTGACACATATGGCAGTCCTGAAGGTAGTCCCAGTCCGGAGGAGTGAGGAGCGTACTCAACAGGGACGACAGAATGAGTCTGTCAAGGGGAAGACACGGCTGAACTGCACGTGGCAATCATGGGTCGCCGCAGGGACCACTGGAAAAAGCACCCAGTCCACTAGCAACTCCTTACTGAAGGTAGCAGACCTGATGCCGGGCGGTCCGCAACGCCTGGCACCGGAGGGGGTGATGGAGGAACTCACGAGGTTAGTCGTTTGTTGGGTAACCAACGGAGCAAAAAGACGCACGTATCCGCACACGGAATGGCGTCGCAAGCCGACACACCTATTCCCTCTAATTACAGGCCGTAGCAAGTACTCGGGAGGAAACAGGTTCCACACGTAGGCTATAAAATCTAGCGAACGTGTTCGTTGTCGCCCAGCCCGTGGCTCTACAAATGTCTGTTAGCGAGGCGCCTTGTGCCAGTGCCCAAGAAGCGGCAACACTCCTAGTGGAATGAGCCCGCAACCTGGGTGGGCAGGGCTCACCCTGGGACTCATAAGCCCTGGTGATAGCATCCACTAGCCAGTGGGCTAACCTCTGCTTGGAGACAGCCTTCCCCTTCTGCTGGCCTCCATAACAAACAAAGAGCTGATCTGAGGTCCTGAAGCTTTGCGTTCTGTCTATATAAACCCGGAGGGCCCGGACGAGACAGAGAAAAGCTAGGGCTGGGTCTGCCTCCTCCTGGGGCAGCGCTTGCAGGTTCACTACCTGGTCCGCGAAGGGAGTGGTAGGAACCTTGGGCACATATCCGAGCCGGGGTCTCAATATAACATGAGAAAGGCCAGGCCCGAACTCTAGGCACGATTCGTCGACCGAAAAAGCCTGCAGATCCCCTACCCTCTTGAAGGAAGCCAATGCTAACAGGAGCGCTGTCTTAATGGACAGGATATTAAGCTCAACTGTCGTCAAAGGCTCAAAAGGAGGACTTTGGAGCTCTCTAAGCACTAAAGTTAAGTCCCCAAGAGGGTACAGGGTGCAAATCGCGAGGTGGATTTAGCCTCCTAGCACCCTTGAGGAATCTGATGACCAGGTCGTGCTTCCCCACGGACTTACCGTCAACTACATCGTGATGTGCGGCTATTGCGGCAACATACACTTTGAGAGTGGAGGGAGACAGCCTTCGCTCCAACCCCTCTTGTAGGAAGGAGAGCACGACTCTGACCGGGCAAGTTCGTGGGTTCTCCCCGTGGGAAGAACACCAGCCGACGAACAGGTTCCACTTCAGAGCGTAGAGGCGCCTCGTAGAGGGGGCTCTAGCTGAAGAGATGGTATCTAGCACTGCCTGTAGCAGGCCATCTAGAACCTCCGCGTCCCGTCCAGGGACCAGACATGGAGTTTCCAGAGGTCTGGACGCGGGTGCCACAGAGTGCCCCGTCTCTGAGAAAGGAGGTCCTTCCTCAGAGGAATCGGCCAAGGAGGGGCTGTCGCGAGGAGCATGAGTTCTGGTTACCAAGTCTGGGTTGGCCAATACGGGGCCACCAAAAGGACCTGCTCCTCGTCCTCCCTGACCTTGCACAGGGTCTGTGCAAGAAGGCTCACTGGGGGAAACGCATATTTGCGTAAGTCCCGGGGCCAGCTGTGTGCCAGGGCATCCGTGCCGAGAGTTCCTTCGGTCAGGGAGTAATACCACTGGCAATGGGTCGTGTCCAGAGAGGCAAACAGGTCTACCTGTGCGGCTCCGAAGATTCGCCAAATCAGCTGGACCATCTGGGGATGGAGTCGCCATTCTCCCGGAAGGGGAGGCTGACGTGAAAGCTCGTCGGCCACACAATTGAACTCCCCTGGGACATGAACGGCACGAAGCGACCTCAGATGCTTCTGACTCCATAGGAGGAGGTGGGAGGCGAGTCGCGACATACGACGGGAGCGCAGACCACCTTGTCGGTTGATGTACGCAACGGTCGCAGTGCTGTCCGTACGGACCAGTACATGCTTGTGTTTGAGAAGCCCCTTGAGGCGACACAAGGCTAAGCGTACTGCTTGCAACTCTAGGCAGTTTATGTGCCAATGCAGCTGGGGCCCCGTCCACAGACCCAAGACTGCATGCCCTTTGTACGTGGCCCCCCAACCCTTGGCAGAAGCATCTGTGAACACCACAGCATGCCTGGAAACCTGGACTAGGGGCACTCCGGCCCGTAGAAACACAGGATCCGACCAAGGGGTGAAGGTTTGGCGACAGTGCGGGGTGACTTTGACCCGGAACGTGCCGCTCTGCCACGCCCACCTCGGGACTCGATCGCGAAGCCAGTGCTGGAGCGGTCTCATATGCAACAGACCGAGCGCCGTTACTGCGGCTGCGGCTGCCATATGCCCCAGGAGCCTCTGAAACTGTTTCAGTGGAACCGCTGACTTGCCTCGAAAAGACTTGAGGCAATTGAGCACCGACTGGACGCGTTCCTCCATGAGGCGCGCAGTCTGGGCGACCGAGTCCAGTTCCATACCGAGATAAGAGATCTTCTGCACGGGGCAGAGTTTGCTCTTCTCCCAGTTGACCTGAAGCCCCAACTGGCTGAGGTGCCGGAGCACCATGTCCCTGTGATCGCACAACACATCTCGCGAGTGTGCCAGAATGAGCCAGTCGTCGAGATAGTTGAGAATGCGAACGCCTTGTTCTCTCATGGGAACAATGGCCGCCTCCGCGACTTTCGTGAAGACACGGGGCGACAGGGCCAGCCCGAAGGGTAGGACCTTGTACTGATATGCTCGACCCTCGAAAGCAAACCGAAGAAATGGTCTGTGTCGGGGAAGAATCGAGACATGAAAGTACGCGTCCTTCAGGTCGATCGCTGCAAACCAATCCCGGGGACGGATGCATTCGAAAATGCGTTTCTGCGTGAGCTTGTGCAGGGCCCGATTCAATACTCGCAGATCCAGGATTGGCCGTAACCCACCGCCTTTCTTGGGTACAATGAAGTAAGGGCTGTAGAACCCTGACCTCATCTCGGCTGGAGGGACCGGCTCGATCGCGTCCTTCGCCAGCAGGACGACGATCTCTTTCCGCAAGACAGGAGCATCCACCGGACGCACACGGGTGAAGTGGATGCCCCTGAACTTGGGAGGCCGGCGTGCAAACTGAATTGCATAGCCGAGCCGGATGGTGCGGACGATGCAGCGCGACGGACTCAGGAGCGATAACCAGGCTCTGAGAAACCGCCGCAACGAGCCCAGCCGCCCCAGCGGCGTACCCGTGGAAGGGCAGCGACGTGGAAGGCAGGGACACGGCTCCGGTGGCATTGTAGCGGCCGAGAGCGGGGTCTGGGTGTGTACTTGGACAACACCTACCTGCTTCCACCGGGGGACAGACGGCAGAGAAGACCCGAGAGTGTTCTGCTGCGGGCTGTCCTGGCGAGAGAAGGGGAGGAGACGAGGAGCGAGGCCCAAGGGCGGCTGCTGGTCTCCGTACCTTCCCGCCCAGCTGCAGACAGGAGTGACGTGACCGGGGTGGCGCCACTGCTATCTGAGAGCTGGGGAGAGGGGAACGAGAGCGGCGCAGCACGAGGGCGGCGCGCACTGCCATTCTGACCCTCTCGGATGGAGGAGACTGGTTTTACTGCCAGTCTCGACCGTGAGGGGAAACGAGGAGCGAGGCCCGGGGGCATCGAGTCCTGGTTTCCGCCTCACCCAGCGAGAGACGAGAGTGACGAGGCCGAAGCCCTCACTGCCATCTGAGCGCTGAGGCCCGTGAGCGACTTAGAGGAAGTGGACTGCTCAAACTTTGGGTACCGCTGACTGGATGACCAGCGGCGGAACAGAAACAAAATTCTCCACCCGGCCCTCCCCCGGGGGAAGGAGTGGTGATGACATGCACTCCCGGAGAGCAGAACGTCACAAACTCTGGGTCGCTTCTCTCAGGGTCATTACCCTTCCTTTTGCTGGGAGGAAACGGACTCTGAGCGGGCTGGTTTTGAGGCGTTTCTGGACCACCAGTGTGGACATCGTCTGACCGAGGGCCAGCGCTGTGACTAATCACGGTCAGTCACTAAGCGCAGCTCCACCCCGAGTCAGAACTACCCACGTGCAGTGAAAGTGCAGGGGTAGTGAGAGAGGAAAAACTTTAGCAGATTTAGGCATGTATGGCTTGCCATATTGGCACCAAAAAGCTTCCATACGGCCAAAAAATTTCACACACATCCAGGCACTTTAGAATAGCCCAGGAAAGTGTGGCTGTCAAGTCTGAATCTTCAGCATGAGAACACACCATTATAGTAGGAACTCAGCATAATTTTCAGAGTATAACAGCCCTCTCTCCCATGTAGCAATCGACATCTGTCCTCCCCTGGAGCCCCGAATGAAATGCTCGGTCCCTCATGAGAAGGACCAGAACCCCACCCGAAAGCCTCGACGGCACACGGCACGCTGAGCGGCTCAAGTCTTTACAAGAAAGAGGAGACGAACAACGTGCCGACGTGGTCATGCACTCATGAGAGAACATGAACCACCCACGAACACAGTCTCAACACACTGATTAGGCATGTGAAACAGTGATCGTGGCCATCAACCAGGCATGCAAGACAGTGAACGTGGCCATCGCCTCGATGACACACGGCACGCTGGGCGCTCAAGCCTGCAGGCAAGGCGAACAACGTGCCGACGTGGTCATGCTCTCATAAGAAAGCATAAACCACCCACAAACACAGTCTCAGCATGTTTGCGATGCGCTAGAGGAGTGAGTGGTTCGTGCTCACTGTAACCCTCAGATCACCAATGTTATTTGCCAAAGTAGCCCTCCTCTGGTGCACCAGAAGAGAAACTAGATCGGGAAATAAACAAAGGGACTCACCTCATAGAGGCACGCGAGTCTTGATCATGACCGCGCATCTTAAGCGCCGAATGACGCGCGCTGGGTTGCCGTGACAACCCGCGCTGTCAATCGGCAGCTCGACGGCACACGGCACACTGAACGGCTCAAGCCCTTACGAAAAGGGAGAGACGAACAACGTGCCGACGTGGTCATGCACTCATGAGAGAACATGAACCACCCACGAACGCAGCTTCAACACACTGATTAGGCATGTGAAACAGCGATCGCGGCCGTCAATGAGGACAGGAAACGATCGCATCCAGAAACACACGAGTGAAACGTCATCCTGAAAAGGACGCAATCTTCACTCGTGTTGCTCTTTCAGGAAGAAAGTACTCTCTTTATTGTGCTGAAGCACACAGGGATCCAACGCGGCAACACAGCGGGGAAACTGCAAGCCCGCTGTGCGCACTCAACCGTTTACCAGCTGTGAAAACAGCTTTTGAATTGACAGCGTGTAGACGCAGCCGGCAGACAGGAATCGCGAGGTCACTGAAACGCCGTCTCACCAACACAGAGAGATCCCCTCCTGAAACAGCAGACTCATAGAGCTAAGAAAGATACAATCTTAAAGCTCATTCACTCAGAGAGGACACAACCGGTCGGCTCCGAAGCAAAAAGCATTTGTGTATGTGCTTGCTTCCGCCTTTATACCCGCACTCGTAGGCGGGCTGCAGAGTGCAAATGTTGCATGCCAATGTTCATTGGCTCGTTTTAATTCACTCGAAGGCAGTTGGTCTCCCTAGCATGATCCCAATTCGTCAGGGGAACTCCCCCGACGAGGCGCCGGAGTTCCCTGCTGACGAAAGGGAACTATGATGTCATCGTCCAGCTCAGTTGAGTTATCATAATGGTGTCAAAGCAGACAAGAATATACTATGAAGAAAATGTTTGTCAATCCATAAGGGTGTTTATGAGTGTTTGTGCCAAATATTTTTTGGCCTGATACAGTAAGTTGAATGTTTAATAAATACCATTTATGGAAACCTTCCACAATCTTCCTGTTGCCAGTGCAGATATATTTAATTTAATTTCACCGGTTTTAAATATTCAGGTAGACTTGATTTCCTTTTGCTTAAGTAACTTTGAAGTGCAGCAACTTGCCTGAAGTTTTGTTCATAGTGTTTAAACCTCGTCCTCTGAGGAACACATCCTCCCGATAAACTGTACACGAAACAACATGACAGAAATCACACCGCAGGGACTAAAACATTTGGTGGAAAACAGAGGAATACACCTGAGCCACCAGTTTCATGTTTCCTGATTAATTAAAGAGATAAAAAATACTGCATGACAATGAGTCAACATACAGAAGAGACTGTTCCCCTGTAGCATTATCATGTTAAAAGCATGATGTGATGAGATCATCAAAAAAAAAAAAAAACATTTCACACAGAACAATTCCATATTTTT
Source organism: Leuciscus leuciscus (assembly GCF_965113295.1). Classification (NCBI taxonomy): domain Eukaryota; kingdom Metazoa; phylum Chordata; class Actinopteri; order Cypriniformes; family Leuciscidae; genus Leuciscus; species Leuciscus leuciscus. The sequence continues at coordinate 38,390,543 of NC_138740.1, forward strand.
TATGGTGTGATTAAACTCATCTGAAACAAATCTTAAACAGCAACTATGAAGATGAGAAGATGTCATTTTTTTTATTTTTTTTTATCTACAGTCTATCTTTTATCTACAGTCTCGCCTGATCCTGACAGACAGATTTGTGATCCTGATGAACACATTGAGACCTTGGAATTTGAATTTAACAAACTGTAAATGTTTTATATATATATATATATATATATATATATATATATATAGTACCTCATTTAAATGTCTATTTAAATCTCTGAAACCTCAAATAAACATTTTGTGGTTGAAAACACTGAATAGTTGAGATGTATAAAAAAAGGAACTGAGCGTTATTTCGCCTCTCACCGTCAGCCAACACGCGAAAGCATGTTTGAATTTATCACTAACGGACTGAACATTAATCGAGGATTTGTCGTTTATCAAACTCAAATCGGCACTTCTCTGTGAACTAAGACCATTCACTGTTCGGTTGCCAGGCGTGCTAATTGCTCTAGACTGGGGGTGGTCATAAAGTAATGGCTCATCTGTGTATATTGGTCAAAAGGAACAGAGAGGGTGAAGATGAACTTCCAAAGGAAAAACCATGCTGCTTTTTAATGACTGTAAAACATTTTTATAGGCAAATATTGAGGTGGAATGGTTTGACTTTAGTGGTAGGCTAATGTTAAAAGCCTTATGTAACAACGCCAAAATGCCTTGAGTAGACCAGAGACTTAATAAACAAACAGCTGCTAAATTAAGACACATCTTAAAGGTCCCATGACATGAAATTTCCACTTTCTGAGGTTTTTTAACATTAATATGAGTTCCCCTAGCCTGTATATGGTCCCCAAGTTTCTAAAAATTTTAATCTGTGTAAATCGAGCTTTTGCTATCTTTCTCTGCCTTTGAGAAAATGGAAGCTCAACCGGGCTGATCTTGAATCTCCTCCTTATGATGTCATAAGGAGAAATGTTACCTCCCCTTTCTCTGCTTTGCCCGCCCAGAGAATATTTCTCGCCCATGAGAAAATGAGCTAGGAAGTAGAACGCGCGCGCACGATTTTAGTTTGTCTACGAGAGATATCATGGCTTTTGAGCGAGCGAAGCATAATAATTGCTCAATAATTGGATGTACAAATGAACATCGAATGGTCAATACAGAGCTGGGCTTGCTGAATGTCGGACAAGTAAGTCAACAAATGATATATAAGTGTGTTGCTTTACTGTTTATGGTTACCTAGCACATAGAATGTGGCTGTCACATTAGCTATGCAGCTACTGTATGCAGTTACTTGCGCTAATGTAAAGGTAGACAGCATCAAGTTACACATACTGTAACGCGAGTGTTGTACACGTCTTTGTTATTTGGATAACCGTTTTCCTGTTGGTTATATGGCGCGCGCGATATCCGCATTTCAAGATCGCAGAGCTTGATGCAATTGTAATAAGATAAATTACAGACGTTACAGATCTCTCATGAAAAGGCAACAGTAGGTTCGCGTTAGCTACATGATGATAACTGTAAACCATCCGAATAAAGTACCGTATCCAGACATAATATTTTAAACTAACCATTCGGAAACGTCCTGCTGGAGCCGTTGAGTTGCAACTTCTTCATCCGTTGCTTCTCCATCTGGATCAGATTCTGGGTCAAACTGAAATGCTTGAACGACTGCGTGTCTTCGTGCCATTGCAATATATCCAACATAAACAAACATGCATGGTACCGTTGCGCAAGATGGTCAAGGCCACACCCACCCTCCACCTTGCGCCGCCTTTCTCCTCCTCATTAGTATTTAAAGCTACAGACACCGAAACGGCCCATCTGAAGAAAGCTCATTCTGGGACTGGCTTGTAGTGGCTATAATTCTGCACCGAGGCTGAATTTTTGGAAAGAGATTTCAGATACAGTACTAAGGACCACTAAGGACTATATTAAAGCCTACAAAAAGTAGCATGTCATGGGACCTTTAAGAACTAGTCTGACAACTAACAATTAACTTGAAGTTAGTCATATTAACTTGACTAACTGCGGGACATGCAGTGATACCGGTCCCGCAGGATTCCATAACTAGCCCAAAAACAGGTGTAGTAAAAGTACATTTTACTTTCCTTTTTATTACTTCATACAGCACATCATCAGCACAGATCTCAGCGCTGCACTGGAGATTCCCTCTTTTCAGCTCATCACAAGGTGAATATTACTCTTTATAAACCTGTATTGCAAATCAATCATTAACTAATTTTAAACTTTACTGAAAAAGATTTGGTTGAAGAAACAATTTTCTCTCAGAAATTGCAAGTCAATTTCACAATTAATTAGAAAGAATCGGTAACACATTGAATTAAACATGAAAAACAGAAATAGTATTTTCTTGTAAAACATACTCCGATAATCTTTGTTTTATTTTCAACTTTCAATATTTTTTACAGTATTCACAACTCTAAATTGAACCTTTATATTTTTTATAACAGATAATACAAAGGCAGTATTTATAAGAAATGAACACAAGGGAGAACATATAATGACCAGCACAAACTTAATTAATCTAACGGACAAGAGAGAAAGAGAAAAATGGCAACAAAAAAGGACAAAAATTTACGATCTAATGAACCAAAGACGCAGAGTCTATTCAGACAAAACAGCATTTACAGTGGCAAACCAAACTGTGAGTATTTATGCTATTTAAGATCAAACATTGTTATGTATCTTTATTCATCAACAGTGTTTCATCTTCTCTGGCTTTTTCCTTCAAAAACTCTATAGGAAAAGCATCATTTACATTTACAGTTCATAAGTTTACATGGTTACTATTTTGTCCTGTTCGGGTGTGTCGTGTTCATTTGCTGTGTATTTAAGCCCTGTGTGTTTAATCAGTTCGGTTGTCTGTTATCTTCATAACTAAGTTGGTTGTTCTGTTCATGTTTCTGGTTCGAATTTTTTGTGAAGATTTGAGTTTATTTGTAAATTAAAGTAACTGCAAAGGATCTTGTAAAGGATCCTGCTAACTTTCTTTTCTGCAGCATCCAGTGCACTTGAGACTAATTTATGATGTATGAATGCTAAAATCTGATGTTTGTGTTTCTCATTCCCAGTTTCTGCAGAGTTTCAGAAGAGTCACAGGTGAGAAATTTACACATGATATACAGTTACAACTGTATAGAACCAGTGCCCAAATCTGATGTTATAATGATCTTTGTGTATGTTATATTTCAGAGAATGTTTTTTTCTTCTCTTTTTAGAAAGCAGAAATTCGATTTGCCTAAACGACAACATATTCTCCATCATGTTCAGTCACTGATTAAACAATGTATTGTCAAGAGAACTGGAGTGTTCTGTTCCAAACCTTTAGATTAAGATCTAAATTATAAGAAAAGATATAACAAAAGTGTTGTATATCTCACAGTAATAAACTTCAGTGAACTCGACGTTTATCTATATACTTTTATTACAGCATTCTCTCAACACTTCTTCATGGCATTTATATCATACTAGGCAACTGGTACCTTAGTGACACCTACTATTCATACATGTATTTCAATATACCACAAAAAGGCAGAAAATCTGAGATTTAGGAGATTCTGTAGGGACCATGAAGTCTTCATAAGGTGACAAAAACACAAACACATACTCAAGTGTGTGTGTGTTTACATCATCCTGTAAATATGACATACATTGCATTATGTGTGTGGGTGAATATGGGTTCTGGGGAACATGTGTAACTGACAAATATGAAACCAGTCATGAATGAAATGTATATGTATATGTATAATAAATGTTCAATAAAATGTGTGTATTGCTAATGCAATTGAAACAATAAATATGTTGACAATAAAGCAATTTATTAAATAAAGCAATTGACACTTTTACAAATGCTTATTTAGAATAATAATTTTGTATGATTAAGATATTAGATATACCCTTAATCAATCACATGTACAATTTGAGTTGATCAATTATTATTACGCACAGTTTAAATAAATATATATAAATGAAGTTAATATAAATACACTTTAGAATCAATAGATAAAGCTATAAAATGACTGCATGTGAGCTTAAAGCTACACTGTGTAATATTTTAAGTTGATTTTTAGCAAAAAACACGTTATTTCAAAATTATACATTCTCATTAATGTGTAATCACTTCAACCAACTAATTAAGTATTCTCGTAAGTGTATAATCTGCCATTTAGAATACATACGAGCGAGTCGCTCGAATGGCGGAAGCCATGTTGCACATCCATCTTGAAAATACATTAGACAAAGAAGGACATACAAGCTTCGCCTTTCGCGTTTTTTCACTCAGTGACACCGTGACGAATGCGAGGGGGAGATTACTTGTGACTGCCGGCAGATTTGAAATAATGCGGCCACCATAGGAGTTATAACGCCTTCGGAATGGGAGGGGCTAGAAATTAATATTCAGTTGGTAGTCATAAACAATTTCACCACTAGATGGGAGAAAATCCTACACAGTGTAGCTTTAAATGTTCAGTTCTCTCTATACCTTTATTAACTGTATAAATTAACTTCACAACTTTTACTTGCAAGTACAACACTTGCTTTTAAAGCATTAATTCACATTATTTTGTCGGTCTCATTACATCAGTTTTGTCACCAACATCAAAATAAATCACCTTTTGTCATTTGGTCTCATTTCTTCATTTTACTTTCTATAGTTAACATTTAACTTTTATATTTATATAATATTTTTTAAACAGTAATACCAATATCCAATATCACAATGAGATTTAGTATGAATTTACTTCATATGAACTGTGAAAGTGTGTATTCCAAAAGGCACTTGCTCCTTAAAACCATTGCTAAAAACAATTAACTCTTTTACCTCCATAGGAGTGGATTATTGATGGATACACAACACAGAGATTCCGTGGCTTTCTATGCTTCTGGTCACGTGACTGGCAAGTGCGATTTGCTTGTCTTGATGTATGCTCACTATAACATGAGGGAAATGAGATAAGTTTGCCCCAGTGGTCATTATATCTAACTAGTGTTGTATTAATAGTTTTTGGGTCTTAAAAAGTTTGTTTGCTCATGTTAATGAGTTAATAGGTAGCATTAAGTGTATATTTGAAGCTCACTCTGTGATCGCACTTGCCAGTCACGTGACTAGAAGCATAGAAAGCCACGGAATCTCTGTGTTGTGTATCCATCAATAATCCACTCCTATGGAGGTAAAAGAGTTAATTGTTTTTAGCAATGGTTTTAAGGAGTTAAACTTCTGCGTCGAACTCACGCTGTAGCTACGTCGTAGGCTGTGTGTAGCGCGCGTACCGTTCGGCATACCCTGACGTGCACCTCTCCAAAAATGTAACAACGCGTCAACTCCACGTGGATGCAAGCGCTGTGATTGGTCTGCTAGAACCGCTCCCTCGGGTTTCACACGCTTCCTATGCAGGTGTAATTGCACGTCAATGCGGACAACAACGCAGAAGTATAAATCAGCCTTTAGACTTTCAGCCTCTCTTGCTACTCCCTCCGGCTCAACACAAGCAGCTGTTTCTCTCTCCTCGTCCACATCGTCCTCCACAGGTGGTACCAAGTATTTGGTTCTCTTTCTGGTGAATTTTTCCAGTATCCTTGATACTTCCCTTCTTTGCGTTTGATTGAACTCTTCTCTAACAGGTGCTCGCTCAGGTAGATGGCTATTCATCGGTTCTGTCCAGCTAACTGGGTTTCTCAGCCAGTATCCTCCTCCACTACTTTCCTCATCAGAGTTTGTCATGTCACTGTCTCTGATGTTTTCTCTGTTGGGTGTCTGACCTCTTGTCTTTCAGGTTTGGTTGATGGGAATGCCGTCGTGGGCAAGTCATTCACCAGTAGATTCCGGTGCAGTGTCCTAGTTTTCTTATTGTCCCCATTTTCAGGGGAGACTATATAAACTGGGTTATCAGACACCTGCCCCTTCACCACATAAACCACCTTTTCCCAGTAGGATCATAACTTCCCTGGACCCCCTCATTATTCCAAGGTTTCTGACGTGCACTCAGTCTCCCACTTTCAGTACCACCCCTCTTGCCTTTCGGTCATATTGAGCAACAGGAGGTGACAAGAACTGTAAGAGTTTTGTATCCTTTTCTCGTTTGATTTAAAGGGATACTTCACCTCTGGAAAGATGAATGTGTATTTAAAATAGGTCATTTATGTAGAAGAAATGTGAAGACATTTTTGAATTTGGAGCTTTCTAGACTGAGAAAAGCCAGAAAATGTATTTTTGGCTTATGTGGATGAAAGACAACAACTCCCAGAATGCACTTGCTTCGCTGCCCTAGGAGGCCACTCCCAAGCCACGCCTACCGGTAAGAGAGCGCAGTTGAAAACAAGGCTTGGCTACTATTTGAGACTCCGTGATGAGTTTTCCAGGGATTTCGAGATCGCCCAAAATGTCCGGGATTCGGCTTTTGCGTTCTACAGTCGCCATTCATCATGTTTACTGTGGCGAGCAGGACGAGGCTGACGGCCGCGGGAGAACAGCGCGAGGCCGGTGGCGTGATTACTGAGACGCGCCGGTCTCGCATCTCTCACGGAGGAGCGGGAATTTTCTTAGCAATGGTAAAACGCACATCAACCGATCACTTGTTTAGAGTTCATGTAAACACTACATTCAGATTCACCAATCGGAATGAATTCAGTTAGACTGAAACAAAAGGTGTGCGTGTAAACAATGAATGGCGACTGCAGAAACCAAAAGCCGAATCCCGGACATTTTAAACTATCTCGCCCGCCGGACAAGTCTGGGAAAAAGAGGATGGTAACCCCTACTACTCAGCTTTCTCCTACTACTCAGCTTTCTCCTACTACTCAGCTTTCTTCACAGAACAAAAGCCTGCTAGCTTAGCTTCCAAAGAAAGACGGCTGACACTGTGTGTACATTCTGTGAGTGAGATCCCTCTATGGACGGGCTGAAAACATGCGGAACAACACCTTCTACTGGCTGTAGTCTTTAGTCTCTGGCCAGAAAATCCTCCGATGACACAAAATTACGATTTTTGCGTCATCGGAGGATTTTTTCCTGACAAAAAATACATAAATCTCTCGTCTCAGGGGGATATGAGGGTGGAAAGCACGGTAATTCAAAAATACTACAGGTTTTCTACTAATACAAAGCTTAATGCTAAATCCTGAAGTATCCCTTTAAGTGCAGTTACTAGGAAACAGTGTTTGTTTACTGTGCTCACTAGAGATGCGCGGATGGGCTATTATTTTGTCCGCAACCGCATCACAAAACTCATCATCCGTCCGCCATCCATCCGCACCAACGTTTTTGACCAATTTTTAAAACCGCACCCGCCCGCCATCCGCTGAATGTATACATATCTTTTTCATTTGATTGGTTCATTTGATTGGTTCAACCGCCCGCCACCCGTCCGAATTTAATGAAAATATTATTTTTCGTCACGTCATCCGCCCGATCCGCGTTTTATCCGCGGAGTCCGCGGCTGTAACCGCCAACTGTGCATCTCTAGTGCTCACAAGCTGAAATCTCGGTGAAGTCTCGTTTGTTCGCGCTTATTCACATGGTAAATAGTTTCGCTAGTGAGGCATGGCCTAAGCCAGCTCACGCTATTTATACAAGCTCTTAAAAATGACAAAGTCCAAAAAGTTGCCGTGGGCTCAAAAGCTCCATGCTCTCAGACTTCCCTGGCACGGATTACCCGTCCTGGGTTAGAGGGAAAAAAAATAAAATAGGAAAATTACATAAAATCCAGTGCTTTCAAAGCATTAGTTCAAAGCAATTCAGACATTGCTCAAAGTAAGGCATTAGTTGGCAATCATAGCAACCGTGCTTTCCGCTACACAGAAGCAATAGATAATTCTAAAGCGATAAATAATAAATAAAACTGTACCCTAAAAGCTGTACATTGCATACTTCAACCCTTCAACTTATATTTTCAATCTTTCTTGTAGTTCAGGTGTTTTCCCTCAAAAGATGAAGACTGCGAAGATGATACCTATTTTTAAAAAAGGAGATAAACATGAGTTTAATAATTATTGACCTGTTTCAATACTTTCACAGTTTTCTAAAATAATAGACACATGGTTTACTCATAAATTAGATCTATTTTTGGAAAAAAATTATTTACTTTTTGATTATCAATACGGATTCCGATCCAATAGATCAACCGCCGTTGCACTAATTCATTTAACTGAAGAAATTCTTGCTGCAATGGACAAAAAACAGTATCTTGTAAGTATATCCCTGGACTTACAGAAAGCGTTTGATACTGTCAACCATAACCTATTGTTGACAAAACTACAACACTACAGATAAAGGGGTCAGACATATAAATGGCTGGAAAGCTACTTAAGTAATAGAAGCCAATATGTTCAATTTAAAAACCATACCTCGGACTGTAAAACTGTTGTATGCGGAATTCCCCAGGGTTCTGTAATTGGCCCTAAACTTTTTATATTATTTATTAATTATATATTTGAGGCTTCCAAAGACATGATTTTTTTGTTGTTTGCTGATGACACAACTGTGTTCAAGACCGGGACAGATTTCAATGAATTAATGGCCATTATTGAAAGGGAAATTACAGAATTAAAGAAATGGTTTGATTATAATAAATCGTTTTTAAATTGGGATAAGACAAATGATATGTTTTTTGGAAATAAGGGAAAACATGAAATGTACAAAATTAGTTATTGAGGATGTAAATATTGAATGTGTTTCAGAAATCAAATTTTTGGGGGTTATCCTAGACAGCAAACTTAGCTGGAAGCCTCATATCGATCATCAGGTTATCAACGTTAAACACACATTGGATGAAGCTTCATTACAGCTTCTATACTTAACCTTAATTGTTCCATATTTAACATACTGTTCCGAAGTGTGGGGTAATGCATGCACAAGTTATACAGAAAGGCTGTTCTTACTTCAGAAGAAAGCGATAAGAAGACTTACAAAGGTTTACGAGACCACACAAACAAACTGTTTATAAAATTGCAGACCTTGAAATTTAAAGAGTTGGTCAAATTTAAAATACTACAAATTATGTGGAGAGTGAAAAATAATTTGTTGCCAATACATATCCAAAACAAATTCATGCTAATCACAGACAGTAACAACAGAAGAAAAGGCAATTTTTGTGTACCATATTTACGCACCTCACAAAAACAAAGTTTATGGAACTCTTTGGACATTGTTCAAAAATCATGTAACACGATTGTTCACTTCAATAAAATGTATTAAAAAAATTTACTTGGAAAATACGAAGGCAGTGAAGCATAAGAACCAATGTTTGACAAATTTGAAACTGTCAATTATTTACATGTGAAGTAATATTGTACCTCGACATAGGGAAAAATAAATAATAATAAAAAAAGCCATCTGTTTTGTGCCAGCTCAGATTATTGAAAAAAGGGCCATGAAATTATAAGGCTATGTCTTCCTCATGCTCCTATTCAGCATTGAATGTTATTGTGTCTGTAATAACATCATGACTGAATAAAGAACTTGAACTTGATAATTCTTTATTATACATTTTTAAGGCCAGACAAGTCTGTTGAGGGTTGGTTTGTAGAGAATGACTACACGCCTGCGCACATATATATTCAAACGCGTATACCTATTGAGTAAACACGTGATGCGTTTTCAGGTGTTTGCGTTTTTGAGGTTTGCGCAGAGATAACCTTTTTTCTAAAATGTTCAAGGCTCTTCACCTTGGAACCTGTTTCAAGGTTTGCGTTCTCAAGCACCAAACACTGTTGTTGTGCGAATGAGCAGCCGGAAGACATTGGGTTTTCTGTTATGGTGTCGTGTAAGAGGTTAATTAATGATCTGTGCAATGGAAGTGAATCAATCAAAACTAACTTTAGCTGGACAATAACTTTATTCTAAAGCTGCTGTAAAGCCTAAACAATCTCTGTTACTGTAATCTCCTATTATCACTGTAAAGCTGCTTTGAAACAATCCATATTGTTAAAAGCGCTGTATAAATGAAGGCGACTTGACTTAACATTACATATTTTCAGCGCTTTTTTGTTTGTTTCAAAAGATTTTCATATCATTTAAAGTCATTTTTAAAATGTGAAAAATTTGGTTTGCATTGAGCCCACTTCTTTTTATGTATATGGTATTTTCCTAACACAATAAATAATTGTATAATATGTTGTTCTTTATATTGCAAATTGTTGTTCTGTGTATAAAAAAGCACATCAAATAGGGTAGACTGAGTACAGCTGAGACACTTGAGTAGTAACCAAAAGTCCAAATCATAGTCTCTGCTGCACCAATTTAACGGATATAAATACTAGTGTAGAACATTGCATAGAAACTGTGTCTATTCCTCGTTTAGTGAGATCAAATAATAAATCTACTGCAGGATCTAGGAAAAATCTAGTTGTTATTAAAACAGAAAATGTTGCTATTAGTAAACAAAAACAATTTCTAAAGCTAGGTCTCCTAAACATTAGATCACTCACACCTAAGGCAGTTATTGTAAATGAAATAGTCACAGATAATAGCTTCGATGTACTTTGCCTTACTGAAACCTGGCTTAAACCAAATGATTATTTTGGTCTAAATGAGTCTACTCCTCCTGGATACTGTTATAAGCATGAGCCCCGTCTGATTGGTCGTGGCGGCGGTGTTGCAACAATCTATAGAGATATTCTCAATGTTACTCAGAAAACGGGTTATAAGTTTATTTCATTTGAAGTACTTGTACTAAATGTTACGCTCTTAGATGTTAGAAAAACTTCCCTATTATCTCTAGCCTTGGCTACCGTATATAGACCGCCAGGGCCTTACGCTGATTTCCTAAAAGAGTTTGCAGATTTTCTCTCAGACCTATTAGTCAATGTCGATAAAGCATTAATTGTTGGAGATTTTAACATACACGTAGATAATCCAAATGATGCGTTAGGGGCTGCGTTTACAGATTTATTAAATTCATTTGGGGTCAAGCAAAACGTCACCGGACCAACTCATCGTCTTAATCATACACTCGATTTAATTATATCACATGGAACCGATCCTACCGATATAGATATCATTCCACAAAGTGATGAAGTCACTGATCACTACATGGTAACTTGCATATTACGTACTGCTGTAATATGTCATGCGGCGCCGCGTTATCGACCAGGCAGAACAATCCTTCCATCCACCATAGATAATTTTTCAAATTGCTTATCTGATCTGTCTCAGCTGCTGCCTGAACCCAAACAAACAGATGAACTAGAAGAACTAACTAGCACTATGCGCACCATTCTCTCTGGAACATTGGATATTGTTGCACCCATTAGATTAAAAAAGGTCAGAGAGAAAATTAAAGCACCATGGTACAACAATACTACGCATGTTCTAAAGAGAGAAACCCGTATTTTAGAGCGTAAATGGAAACAAACTAATTTAGAGGTCTTTAGAATCGCGTGGAAAGACAGTATGTCACGTTATAAAAAGGCCATAAAAGCTGCCAGGGTTGAGCACCTCCGCAAACTAATAGAAAACAACCAAAACAATCCAAGGTTTTTATTTAACACCGTGGCTAAACTAACAAATAAACAGACGTCACCCGAACAAAATATCCCGTTACAGTTCAGTAGTAATGATTTCATGAACTTCTTCACTGAGAAAATAGAAAGCATCAGAACCACAATTGTAAACGTTCAATCTTCAATCGCGCCTTATAATTCAGCTTCAATTATCACCCCGAAAGAACAATTACAGTGCTTAACAACTATAGAACAAAAAGAGTTAAATCAACTTATCACTTCATCTAAAACAACAACATGTTTATTAGATCCTATACCAACTAAACTACTGAAAGAAGTGTTACCTGTAGTGGAAGAGCCTCTCCTCAATATTATTAACTCATCTTTATCTTTAGGTCATGTTCCAAGAACATTTAAATTGGCAGTTATAAAACCACTCATTAAGAAACCACAATTAGATCATAATAACCTAGCAAATTATAGACCCATTTCAAATCTTCCATGTATGTCTAAAATATTAGAAAAAGTGGTGTCCGCTCAACTGGGCTCTTTCTTGCAAGAAAATGACATCTATGAAAAGTTTCAGTCTGGATTCAGACCGCATCATAGCACTGAAACTGCGCTCGTTAAAATCACAAATGATTTACTTTTAGCTTCTGACCAAGGCTGTATCTCAATACTAGTTTTACTTGATCTTAGTGCTGCGTTCGACACTATAGATCACACAATACTCTTAGATCGACTACAAAATTATACTGGTGTTCAAGGACAAGCATTAAGCTGGTTCAAATCATACCTATCTGACCGCTACCATTTTGTCTATTTAAATGGAGAAAAATCGATCATAACTCCAGTAAACTATGGAGAACGTAAAATCATATTTCATATGTTACAAGAACAGCCTTTCCACCTTAGAAACATTGCTAAGCTACGTAATATGCTATCAGTTTCTGATGCAGAAAAGTTAGTTCATGCATTCATGACCTCGAGACTGGATTACTGTAATGCTTTATTAGCTGGTTGTCCTGCATCCTCAATAAACAAGCTACAGTTAGTCCAAAATGCCGCCGCTAGAGTTCTTACTAGATCAAGAAAATATGATCATATAACACCAATTTTATCATCACTGCATTGGTTACCTATAAAGTTCCGTATTAATTACAAGGTATTGCTACTGACTTATAAAGCCCTAAACGGCTTAGCTCCAGTCTATTTAACGGATCTTCTATCGCCCTATAATCCATCGCGCTCTTTAAGATCACTAAATTCAAGGCTTTTGGTCATACCTAGGATATCCAGAACCACCAAAGGAGGGAGAGCATTTTCACATTTGGCTCCAAAACTCTGGAATAGTCTTCCTGATACTGTTCGTTGCTCAGACTCGCTCTCCCAGTTTAAAACTAGATTAAAGACACATCTCTTCAGCCAGGCATTCATATAATACTTTTAATCTTACAGTTCAAACTACAATCCGGCCTCTAGTTCATAAACGCCAGAGGAGAACTGGCCCCCGACTGAGCCTGGGTTCTCCCAAGGTTTTTTTTTTTTTCTCCATTAGGTCAGCTGATGGAGTTTTAGGACACCATTAGGTCACCTGATGGAGTTTTTCGGTTCCTTGCCACTGTTGCCTTTGGCTTGCTCAGTTGGGGATATTTGGGGATATTTAATTTAATTAATCAATCAACCAACAATACTATTGATCAGCATTACCAAACGTGGACGTTTTCCACTAGAAACAAAGATTGATGTATTATTTTAATTTAATACTGTGAAGCTGCTTTGATACAATATGTATTGTGAAAAGCGCTATATAAATAAACTTGACTTGACTTTTTGCGTTTAGATTTTTCGAACAAAAATAGATACTGAAAAGAAGTGAATTTCCACATGACATTTCATTATCTTGTAGACTAAGATATTATCAATCCATAATACCCACAAGTAGTTTATATTTTCCACAATTAGCTCATAAAAATAAGGTGCTTTTTGTCTCAACTTTGTCTCAACTGTACCCATATGTGGTAGCCTACAGTTGAGTCAGTGCCATGGTACAGTTGAGACACCCGTCTCAACTGTACACACGTCTCAACTGTACACATGTCTCAACTGTACACATGTCTCAACTGTACACATGCCTCAACTGTACACATTAGAGCCCTGCATTTCAGCCCGAGCCCGACGGGCCCCGACTTTTTTACGCCCCTAGGGCCGGGCTTCGGGCCAATTTTCACGTCATAGTTCACATGCGGGCCGGGCCTCGGGCCTTTTTTGGGTTATCCTTCTTTTTATATTTTTAGACATTAATTAAAAAAATATGAGAAGTTGACGTCGACGATAGAAAAACAAACATAGAAAGACATTTAATAACCTCATAACTTTCATAATCGTAAAATTACACTGACATATGATTGATGACAGTCTCACGCACGCACGCACGCACACACACACACACACACACACACAGGTTTCCCGTCAGCGCAACCAACGATTCACCTCATGTGCAAATAATGGAGAATATTAAGAGAAAAATCGCAGAGTGATAGAAGAGAGGACTGGGTTAAAATCTTCCACTGTGGATGCTATTCTTTTTCTCCACGATGCTCTGTAGAGACTGTTCTAACTTTTCGTTTGATTGGACTTTATTTCCGTTTAACTGTTGGAAACTACTGGAAAAAAGAATGGCCATGTTCTGTGGTGCATTTTTTTAGGTAAGATAACCTGCAAGTTTGTTTTTGATTTATTTAATTTAATTTGTTTAGATTGGCTATTGCTCATTTCGTTTGCGAGCGCTGTTGCGAGCAGCCTGAGCCTGCCTCAGTATTTCAAAAATGTTTTACTCACTGTGGTTTAATAAATAAACATTAAACTAACTGTCTGTGTGATATGCTTGAAGTGTTTTATATCTATGGATTTTATTGTAGCCAAGTAAAGTATTAGCGTTGATTTGAGAGGCTAAATTGATCAAACATGTTTTACTCGCTGTTGGCTCGGCTTGCTTGGTCGTCATTTATTTATTTATTTTTAATGCTTCAAACATTTGTCTAAATTAACTTAATAAAGAAATGAAAAGAAAAGAAACATAACGAACAAAACGGACATATTTTAATGGATGCAAATAGGGCAGGCTGCCGCTGTAAAAAAAAAAAAAAAAAAAAAAAAAAAAAACGGGCTCGGGTCGGACTCGGGCTGATAATTCTGATGAGCTGTCGGACACGAGTCGGGCTAGGGCCTGAGCGTCTCGGGCCAGGGCCGGGCTCGGGCCTAGATTTGAGGCCCGTGCAGGGCTCTAGTACACATGCCTCAACTGTACACACGTCTCAACTGTACACACGTTTCAACTGTACACATGTCTCAACTGTACACACGTCTCAACTGTACACACGTCTCAACTGTACACACGCCTCAACTGTACACACGTCTCAACTGTACACACGTCTCAACTGTACACACGTCTCAACTGTACACATGTCTCAACTGTACACATGTCTCAACTGTACACATGTCTCAACTGTACACATGCCTCAACTGTACACATGCCTCAACTGTACACACGTCTCAACTGTACACACGTCTCAACTGTACACACGTCTCAACTGTACACACGTCTCAACTGTACACACGTCTCAACTGTACACATGTCTCAACTGTACACATGCCTCAACTGTACACATGCCTCAACTGTACACATGTCTCAACTGTACACATGTCTCAACTGTACACGTCTCAACTGTACACATGCCTCAACTGTACACACGTCTCAACTGTACACATGTCTCAACTGTACACATGTCTCAACTGTACACGTCTCAACTGTACACATGCCTCAACTGTACACATGTCTCAACTGTACACGTCTCAACTGTACACATGCCTCAACTGTACACGTCTCAACTGTACACATGTCTCAACTGTACACGTCTCAACTGTACACATGCCTCAACTGTACACGTCTCAACTGTACACGTCTCAACTGTACACACGCCTCAACTGTACACACGTCTCAACTGTACACATGTCTCAACTGTACACATGCCTCAACTGTACACGTCTCAACTTTACACATGCCTCAACTGTACACACGTCTCAACTGTACACACGTCTCAACTGTACACATGTCTCAACTGTACACATGCCTCAACTGTACACATGTCTCAACTGTACACATGTCTCAACTGTACACATGCCTCAACTGTACACATGTCTCAACTGTACACGTCTCAGCTGTACACGTCTCAACTGTACACATGCCTCAACTGTACACACGTCTCAACTGTACACATGTCTCAACTGTACACATGTCTCAACTGTACACGTCTCAACTGTACACATGCCTCAACTGTACACATGCCTCAACTGTACACGTCTCAACTGTACACATGCCTCAACTGTACACGTCTCAACTGTACACATGTCTCAACTGTACACGTCTCAACTGTACACATGCCTCAACTGTACACGTCTCAACTGTACACGTCTCAACTGTACACATGCCTCAACTGTACACACGTCTCAACTGTACACACGTCTCAACTGTACACACGTCTCAACTGTACACATGCCTCAACTGTACACATGTCTCAACTGTACACACGTCTCAACTGTACACATGTCTCAACTGTACACGTCTCAACTGTACACATGCCTCAACTGTACACACGTCTCAACTGTACACACGTCTCAACTGTACACACGTCTCAACTGTACACATGCCTCAACTGTACACACGTCTCAACTGTACACACGTTTCAACTGTACACATGTCTCAACTGTACACATGTCTCAACTGTACACATGTCTCAGCTGTACACGTCTCAACTGTACACATGCCTCAACTGTACACACGTCTCAACTGTACACATGTCTCAACTGTACACATGTCTCAACTGTACACATGCCTCAACTGTACACGTCTCAACTGTACACATGCCTCAATTGTACACGTCTCAACTGTACACATGTCTCAACTGTACACGTCTCAACTGTACACATGCCTCAACTGTACACGTCTCAACTGTACACATCTCAACTGTACACATGCCTCAACTGTACACACGTCTCAACTGTACACACGTCTCAACTGTACACATGTCTCAACTGTACACATGCCTCAACTGTACACGTCTCAACTTTACACATGCCTCAACTGTACACACGTCTCAACTGTACACACGTCTCAACTGTACACGTCTCAACTGTACACATGCCTCAACTGTACACATGTCTCAACTGTACACATGTCTCAACTGTACACATGCCTCAACTGTACACATGTCTCAACTGTACACATGCCTCAACTGTACACGTCTCAACTTTACACATGCCTCAACTGTACACACGTCTCAACTGTACACACGTCTCAACTGTACACATGTCTCAACTGTACACATGCCTCAACTGTACACATGTCTCAACTGTACACATGCCTCAACTGTACACATGCCTCAACTGTACACATGTCTCAACTGTACACATGTCTCAACTGTACACATGTCTCAACTGTACACGTCTCAACTGTACACATGCCTCAACTGTACACATGCCTCAACTGTACACATGTCTCAACTGTACACATGCCTCAACTGTACACATGCCTCAACTGTACACATGTCTCAACTGTACACATGTCTCAACTGTACACATGTCTCAACTTTACACGTCTCAACTGTACACATGTCTCAACAGTACACATATCTCAACTGTACACATGTCTCAACTGTACACGTCTCAACTGTACACATGCCTCAACTGTACACATGCCTCAACTGTACACATGCCTCAACTGTACACATGTCTCAACTGTACACGTCTCAACTGTACACATGCCTCAACTGTACACGTCTCAACTGTACACATGTCTCAACTGTACACGTCTCAACTGTACACATGCCTCAACTGTACACTTCTCAACTGTACACATGCCTCAACTGTACACACGTCTCAACTGTACACACGTCTCAACTGTACACACGTCTCAACTGTACACATGCCTCAACTGTACACATGTCTCAACTGTACACACGTCTCAACTGTACACATGTCTCAACTGTACACGTCTCAACTGTACACATGCCTCAACTGTACACACGTCTCAACTGTACACACGTCTCAACTGTACACGTCTCAACTGTACACACGTCTTAACTGTACACACGTCTCAACTATACACACGTCTCAACTGTACACATGCCTCAACTGTACAAACGTCTCAACTGTACACATGTCTCAACTGTACACATGCCTCAACTGTACACGTCTCAACTGTACACACGTCTCAACTGTACACATGTCTCAACTGTACACATGTCTCAACTGTACACATGTCTCAACTGTACACGTCTCAACTGTACACATGCCTCAACTGTACACATGCCTCAACTGTACACATGTCTCAACTGTACACATCTCAACTGTACACATGCCTCAACTGTACACATGTCTCAACTGTACACATGCCTCAACTGTACACGTCTCAACTGTACACATGTCTCAACTGTACACATGTCAACTGTACACATGTCTCAACTGTACACATGCCTCAACTGTACACATGTCTCAACTGTACACATGCCTCAACTGTACACATGAGAGAGAATAGAGGGCACCTTCCATCAAAAAAAACTGACAGTTTTATTGCATTATGGCCCTCAAAGCCCCGCCCCCTTTGACCGTGGGAATTTCCCACGCTAGCTCCTCCCACTTATGGGCTGTACAGTACACCGTGGGAAAATCGGATTTGTGTCACGCCTCCTTAGGGGTTGAACATCTGAAGCGTGGGAAAATTTCGCACGCTCAGTAGTTCTAAACAGTGTAAATTAAAACTTTTTAAAAAATGTACAATAAAGACATAGCCAGAGTGTGAGATCAGTGTTTTTATTAAAGAAGACAGATGTACATTCATCACTTTCAAAACATCAATGAAATAAGTTAAAATTGCATTTTTCTCTAAAAGAGATATTAAAAAATGAGTTAGTGTTATTTAAAGATGTTAAAACATTAAAACAAGTTAAGAGTTTTTTAATTTACAGAAAAGATTGATTTGTAAGCATTTAACTTTCAGACAGTATTTGTAAAACGTTTACATAAAACACAAACTAGTTTAAAAAGTGTTACGTTTTTTACATACCCAGCTGTTAAAGACTCGGAGTTTAAAGATATATAAGTGCTTCGTTGTAGTGGAGAGCGTCCACTCACTCCGGAGGTCAGTCAGAAATGAAGCACTCTGAGGCCTACAGAGAGACACACACAAACCCCGCCCCTAGCCCCGCCCCCAACAGATGTCACCGTGGGAAATTCCCACACCCCCTTCAAGCTCCCAAATAGAAAACACATCCGGTCATCTCGGTGGCCGAAGCTAAATGACCAAAGAAAACCGATGCAACGGCCCGAAGAGACCACACCCCCTAACACGCCCCTCTCAAAGCTCATAGGTTGTGTAAAATTAAGACACACCTCTCAGATGTCATTGGATGATACAAATGACATCACTCATAGGAATCCCCCTCCCAAAGTCTGACAGTTAGAGTTTAAAAAGCAGCGGAAACTTCAAGTGAAATACTACTTGTGGTTTTTACAAATCAGATAAAGTAAAATGGCTATGGCGTCAGACCCCAAAACTCCCGAGAGAAGGATTACTGAGGCTATGGAGGATTTGACTTTAGCTCCACGAAAAAAACGAGAAACGCATGGGCCATGCTTAACGCGATTTCTTCACGAGCCGTCAGATTCTTTGAAATATGCTTTCCGTTTATCTGGAGGACGTGCGTGTACGTATGTTTATGACAAAATCAACATGGAGGTTAGATTAGTTAACGTGGATGACGATGAACGATTCACAACGAATACAACGGATGACCCCGATCTAGTTCTTTCGGAGAGAGAGTGGGTTTTATTCTATTCAAAAGTATGGCCAGATTTGAAAGACGGGGGGGACATGCCACTTTTTATTGCCGAATGGACAGCAATAACTTTGGGGACAAGGTACCGAATCCTCGCGGATCAAATCAACAAACATCCTGAAGATTACATCTACATCCTGTGCAGTGATTTTGGAAAGAATTTAGCAGAATGCTCTTGGCCGGTGTCTGAGGAAGAACATTTAAAATTATATGATCTGAAATTCATGTTTCAATGGAAGGATCTAGCGCTTGTGGAAGATATTTTTTCCAAGATCAATCAGCTTTTCCAATGGACCAGCGCGTATGAACGCTATAACAACATTAAAGTCAAACTTTTCCACCCTGAGTGGGCGACTCCCACTAGGCGTGGAATTCACGTCACGCCCCCCACTGTGTACAAACATTTAAAGGGCCCTCTCTCCGGACTCTGACTCATTCAAACGCATCATGTCTCAGGATACCGGTTCTCCTTCAACTTCATCTCAACTGCTTGGAGCTACTGATGGATTTACAAAAAATGGATTACCGACTATGACAAATGGATTACCTCAGAAAAGCATCGAATGGATAAATAATTTCTGTACAGAACTTGGATACCATAACTTGGCGTTCCTCAGAAACTACGGAGTTTCAACACCTCACGCTGACGCTGAGACCCCAGACACAACCAACGATGAGACGGACGGCTGTCTCGGGGACACAGGTCACAGGATTATCAAAGCTATTTTGGCTGTCATTCTGGAATTTTTGATAGACAAACAAATGAAGAAACACTGCATTGGGTGCACGGTGGATCACCCATCTCAAACTAGACATACTTGTTTGTTTGAACCTTCTGCATATTATTTTTACGGATGCTTTGAAGAAATCAGTCTGAAGCTTCTCACCCCGGAGTTGAAAAACATATTAGCTCAGGCCTTGAGTCAGTACGGAGGCAGCCCCCATCTCCAGAGGATCCAAGGAGCTGTTGAGGCAATTTTATACGGTCTCAAAGATGAAATGTACATAGTGGAACAATTATCTTCAATACGCGACAAGCTGATCGATGAATCTTGCGAGGAAATAATATACACGGCTGTGGATAAATGGAAACGAGCCGTATCTGAAGATCCGGAGATCACACAGGTTTGAAAATGGGGAACTTCTGCTCTACCTCTTGGATTACAAAATATTTCTTTAAATCACGTGTTAAATATGGAATATCTAACCTACTCCACAAGATTATCCAGAATAATTGGACTACAAACACCACCATAACTCGGGATGAAAAACGACTAATTGGATTTAATGAATGCCGTGAGGGGATTATCGGGCGAATGGAATCATATGGTAAACACGTCTGTCACCAGTGAGAGCACACCTTCTGCGGTTATCAAAAACATTCTCGAGCTAATGCCTGAGTGCCACGACTCTCTTAGAATAGGAGATATATTGTGTATTTGTACATATGTAACTGATGTCTGCAGTTTGTTAAGTAATGAACATCCAGATGTATGTAATATTTTAGATTTTTTAGTCGATTACATTTTGGAGAAGAATTTTGAAATGTCTGTGAAATTTTTGTTTTTGTTTTGCGTGATATAATTCACATTATACATGTTTGTAACCTTCTACTTACATTCTAATAAAAAAAAGTAAAACTTTTTATTGTTTAAAATGCTTGTGTAACTTTTATATTGTGAAATAAAAAAAAATGCTTGTGTAACTTTTATATGGTGAAATAAAAATATCTTTTGTTTGAAAATGCTTGTGTAACTTTTATATGGTGAAATAAAAATATCTTTTGTTTGAAAATGCTTGTGTAACTTTTATATGGTGAAATAAAAATATCTTTATTGTTTGAGAATGCTTGTGACTGTCACGAGCTGTGTCCCAATGTTGAAGGCTGCATCCTTCGAAGGACGCAGACTTCAAGGATGCAGACTATGCGTCCTCTGAAGGACGCTCCATGTAGCCTTCCTTGGATTTCCTAATTGCGCAGCCAGGTGTTCCTGATCACCGCTCCTGGCGCCAAGCAACAGTGCGAGAGGACAGCTACTATCCTGATCATTCATTTTGATACAGTAAACAGCTATGGAGCCAGAATTGTCATTTTTATGTTTTATATTTTACTTGAGGACATGGTGAGGATGTTTTAGCCCCGGCGCTGCCAGGTCATGTATTTTCGGTTTAGCCCTGTTTGAATACAAAACCCAATTGAATATAAAAAGTCCAGTATTTCTCGCGCTCGTCATTGGCAGCTGTCACAGTTGCCAGGCGACAAGAACAATCCTTCGTAGGCTAGACCGGTCCGAGCGCGTCAGATGCGCCCTTTGATATGGGACGCTGCTGTAGTAGTGAGCAACAATTTGTTAATATTGTGACTAATTTTGTTTCTTTAATTTTCGGAACTGCATATTTCGTTAAGTAGCCTATTCACTTACAAATGTGAAGTAACCTACTGAAGTACTTTTTTCCTCACATCACAATATGATTACATTAAACTACACAAAAGTAGCTATATAATGTAACAACCAGATATTACTGTATATTGAAAATATTCAGAAGTAAAATGCAACATATACGCAGTAATGCAGTAGCCTAATATAAATGCAGTAGTTATTAAAAGTACTTTTTTCAGAAAGCCGTCTATTGAATCAGCCCTGCAAAGCTGTTGGTAGACAACTTAGTGGATAGTGGAAATATGCACTCAAACGCTCTGGAGACAATCCCAGATGATGTCCCACCAGCAGGAGGCCTTAGGGGCAGCCCATCCCGGACCCGGTCCAGCGGCTCAGCTCAATAGAGTCTACATCATTTTTTTCTTATTTTATGTATTGTAAAATTAAATGTTTATATTGATTTTGATATGTTTAACTTATTTTGTAAATAGTTGGAAAAAGTGCTTTAATGTAGCCTATAGAACAAATGATTTTCATTTACCAATTTTATTTGAAAAAATAAAAAGGTATAGAATTTGTTTCATGCAGAAAGTATTACTGTCATTACAAAAATAAACAATGTCCAGAACAATTCATTCTCTTTTATTTACACAATTAAAGTAGCATAAAAATAAATGTACATAATTTTTCTTTTAAAAAATAAAAGTGAAAAAAGTTAAACAAGAATATGTAGAAAATTTTTCAATCATTCTCTCAAGAAGAGAAAACAGCCTGTCCATCCTCTCCCTTCTTTCCTGTGCACTCCTCGCCTCTGCCTCCCTCTGTAGTTGCATTTCTTCTCTGATCAAGTTCAAAAACCCGTCCTGTCTCGCCGCCTTCGTGCTGGTGCTCCTGCTGGTGCTACTGGTGGTGCTGGTGCTGCTGCCCCTGGCTCCTCCTCACCGTGGGCACCCACTACTGAACTCGGCCCTGGTGTGTCCTCAGGGATTGAGGCGATGAGGACAGGGGGGTTGGTGCAATGCCTCTGTCCCAACACCTCATCCATGAGGACAAACCAGGGCCAAGTTTCAGCAGTGGGTTTCCCACTCACACCCTCTCCTGTCCCAGGACACTTGCAATCCTAAAGGCAGAGCAAATGAACCATGGCTTGTTAACAACAACAGGACAATACATTTCAGCAAAGATGTGTGTATTACTTTTCTTTATATATATATATATATATATATATATATATATATATAAACCCATTTTTTCCTGAATTGTTCTAAAAAAGCAGAAAAGGGTACTTAACACAGAGGAGCAATCTTAAGTGCATTGTTAACACTGCAAAATATGACACATCAAGACATGCATACAAAATACTTAAGAAATCATATTTCTGTATACTAAAATTTGGTTAAAACCACATAGCATGACAGCACTACAAAAACACATAAAAGTGAAACCCCATTGCCTTATCTACTGCTTTTCTTATTGTTTTGGGCTTTATTGGGTGAGTGATATTTCTTATAATACACAAGTGCAAATATTACAAATAGGTCGTTAAACTAATAACGTTATTACCACAAGTTTTGCCTAAAACTACATGATAAATGTAGCCACGCAATGGTGACGAAGGAGTTAAGAAGAAGTTTATAAGAAATTTAACTCTGGTTTCGCTAGCTATTTGAGTAAATTAAAACATAATACTTACATTTAAATGTGAATTTGCTGTCCACCACCGATCTCTAGTCTCGGCCGCCTTTAAAAATAAGTAAATAAATGCTGTCGTCAACGGCGCGCAATGACTTATGGGGTAGAATAGGCCGCTAAGTGTCCATTTATGTATCCTTCTTTTCACGGGGAAACGAAGGGTGCATTTGGCGTCGCTTTTGAATCAGGGAAGCCTTCGTCGCGGCGCGATGACGCAACCGGCCTTCGAATACGGCCTTCGAAGGATGGAGAATTGAATTGGGACAGCCTTCATCGAGCCGCGGTGACGCAATCGGCCTTCAAATGCGACCTTCCAAGGATGCAGCCTTTGAATTGGGACGTCCTTCGTCGCGCCGCGGTGACGCAATCGGCCTTCAAATACGGCCATCCGGCCTTCAAATACGGTCTTCGGAGGATGCAGCCTTCACTTTGGGACACAGCTACGGTGTGGGTTTTGTGTCTTGTTCCTTGTTCTTGTCTGTCATGTGATTCCCTGCTTGTCATGTGATCCTGCCATGTGTCTTGTCCCATGTTCAGCTATTCCCCGTTATGTTGATTAGTCTTCCCAGGTGTTTCAGTTTACCACGCCCCTTGTTATCTTGTTTAGCTTGTGTTCCCTTGTATTTAAGCCCTCATGTTTGCCCTGTGTCTTTGTCTAGTATTGTATGTTTCTAGTTGTGTTTATGCCATGTCCAGGTTCTTGTTTTGAGTTACTAGTTTACAGTCTTTATGTTTGATTATGTTTATTATAATTAAAGTTGCATTTGGGTCTGCTCCATCTTGCCTCCAGAGGATTCATTCGTTACAGAATACTAGACCAAACCATGGACCCAGTAACTAAACTCTGCTCCATCTTCCAGGATGGCCACCCCATAGAGGACTATGTGGGTGAGTTTGTGGCTTGTTGCCACCTGGCCCCGCTGGATGACAGGGAACTTAAAGATTGTTTTTGGATGGGACTGGATCAGGACGTGAGTCTTTATTTGCCTGAGGTTGACCCGAGATGGACTCTAGCTCAATATATAGATTTTGTTTTGCTATTTTGTGGGTCTCCCTTCACAGTGGGCGAAGCTGAGCCCACTCAGCCCGTCAGCCCTGTCAAGCCCGGTAAACTAGAGCTCCGTAACCACCCTGGATCGGACGCTGGGATCATCTGGCCCCGAGCCCGTAGGCTGGTGTCGAGTAGCGCCGATCTGTCGTCAAAAATGTTCGACCCAGCCCTTGTGTCTGTCAGGGGGGCCTTCGGGTTTGCTACTCCAGCTGATCCAGAGTCAGTCACCAGCACTAGCGAGCCTGCACGTCACGCCAATCCAGCCGAGCCTGCACTTCACGCCAGTTCAGCCGAGCCTGAGCCTGGGAGCGTCATGCCCGCCAAGCCTGATCCTGGGAGCGTCATGCCCGCCAAGCCTGATCCTGGGAGCGTCATGCCCGCCGAGCCTGGGACTGGGAGCGTCATGCCCGCCGAGCCTGAGACTGAGGGCGTCATGCCCGCCGAGCCTGAGCCTGAGACTGAGAGCGTCATGCCCGCCGAGCCTGAGCCTGAGACTGAGAGCGTCATGCCCGCCGAGCCTGAGACTGTCATGCCCGCCGATCCAGAGACGGTTCACGTCACGTCTGCCGATCCAGAGACGGTTCACGTCACGTCTGCCGATCCAGAGACGGTTCACGTCACGTCTGCCGATCCAGAGACGGTTCACGTCACGTCTGCCGATCCAGAGACGGTTCACGTCACGTCTGCTCAACCAGAGACTGTTCACGCCATGTATGCGCCGCCTGAACCCTCAGTGACCGCGACACTGGCCATTATGGCCACAGCCATGTGGTGTGTGTGGGCTGTGCACACACTCGAGCCGGTGTCTGTTCCTGTTCCCGAGCCGGTGTCTGTTCCTGTTCCCGAGCCGGTGTCTGTTACTGTTCCCGAGCCGGGGTCTGTTCCTGAACAGGGGTCTGTCCCGGTCCATAACCCCATAGCTGGCCCCAAGAAAAGTTTGGGGGGGGGCAGTAGGTCCCCTGATGGGACCATGGCCACGCCGCCGTGGCCGCCCGAAGGGTCTTCTCCGCCGTGGCCGCCCGAAGGGTCTTCTCCGCCGTGGCCGCCCGAAGGGTCTTCTCCGCCGTGGCCGCCCGAAGGGTCTTCTCCGCCGTGGCCGCCCGAAGGGTCTTCACCGCCCTGGCCGCCCGAAGGGTCTTCTCCGCCCTGGCCGCCCGAAGGGTCTTCTCCGCCCTGGCCGCCCGAAGGGTCTTCTCCGCCCTGGCCGCCCGAAGGGTCTTCTCCGCCGTGGCCGCCCGAAGGGTCGTCTGCAGTTCCTGCTCCGCCCTGGTCGCCCACGCTTCACGACCCAGGTCCGCCATTATTATGCCCAGGTCCCATTCCCCTGCATGGACCTGGCCCTCCATCCCTCCCCCAAGACCACCTCCGCTTCATCACCCTCCTGAACTATTGTTTTTTGTTTTTTTTTATGTGCGTCGGGAGCCGCCCATAGGGGAGGGGCTATGTCACGGTGTGGGTTTTGTGTCTTGTTCCTTGTTCTTGTCTGTCATGTGATTCCCTGCTTGTCATGTGATCCTGCCATGTGTCTTGTCCCATGTTCAGCTATTCCCCGTTATGTTGATTAGTCTTCCCAGGTGTTTCAGTTTACCACGCCCCTTGTTATCTTGTTTAGCTTGTGTTCCCTTGTATTTAAGCCCTCATGTTTGCCCTGTGTCTTTGTCTAGTATTGTATGTTTCTAGTTGTGTTTATGCCATGTCCAGGTTCTTGTTTTGAGTTACTAGTTTACAGTCTTTATGTTTGATTATGTTTATTATAATTAAAGTTGCATTTGGGTCCGCTCCATCTTGCCTCCAGAGGATTCATTCGTTACAGTGACTTTATATTGTGAAATAAAATAAAATACTGAACAAATTTGTAACTCGATTCATTAAGACTGAAATCTCATAGCGTTAACATGGCAGAATTAATGAAAAAGATCTACTACGACCCCAGAAATTCGGGTGCTCTGGGAGGTAAAGACAGATTAAAACAAGCTGTATTAGAACAACACGGTGTAAGATTATCCGATAAAGATGTGAGTGATTGGCTGTCCACCCAGGACACATACACTCTCCATCGAACTGCCCCAATAAATTATAAGCGGAATCGTGTGGTGGTCTATGGGAAAGACCAGCAGTTTCAGGACGATTTAGTAGATATGTCAGCCTACGCAAAAGAGAACGACAATATCAATTTTATTTTAACTATTATTGATATTTTCTCAAAATATGCCTGGACAAGGGTGTTGCAAAATAAATCAGCGTCCGAAGTAACTAAAGCTTTTTTGTCAGTTTTGAGAGAGGGACGAATACCTATCAAGTTGCAGACAGATAAGGGCACAGAGTTTTTCAACAAGCCTTTTCAACAGATGATGAAAAAATATAATATAACACATTTTTCAACAGCTTCTGAATTAAAAGCGAGTGTAGTCGAAAGGTTTAATAAAACTTTAAAAGGACGAATGTGGAGGTATCTTACATCGATAAATTCCAGACACTACTGTGATATTTTGCAAGATTTGACAGAGGGGTATAACTCCAGTTATCACAAGTCCATAAAAATGCGACCGTTGGATGTAAATAAAGAAAACAAATCCGTGGTATTCAACAATTTATACGGGAAAATGCGTAAAGAGATCCCTGTCTTTAAATTCTCAGTGGGAGACGTAGTCAGAATATCTAAAGTCCGGAATATATTTACCAAAGGCTATGAGCAGAACTATACCGAAGAATACTTTACTATAAGTCCGTGTATACCCCGAAATCCAGTCGTATACAGGATACAGGACTATGATGGAGAGATAATACAGGGTTTTTTTTACGAAAAAGAACTCCAAAAAATTATTGTGAGCAATGATAAATCGTTTAAAGTCGAAAAAATTCTCGATAAAAAGCGACGCGGAAAAGCCATGTACGTTCTGGTGAAATGGTTTGGATGGCCATCAAAATTCAATAGTTGGGTTCATGAAAAGCAGGTGATGGATCTACACACTCTTTTAAAACCCTAGGGAGAGTCGCTCACATTCAACCAAAAACATCTGAGATGTCTGAGGAGGACGGATTCTACGTCACACTCCCGTGCAATGCATCCGGACATGTTTACCCACAGAATACCATATCTAATTACAGAACTAGATTGGCAAAGGCAATACATTTAAAAGGAATATGGGAAGTGGCTCTGGTCGAGTTTCACTATCCAAAAACTTGGCATACTTTCAACGAGGAAGACGCTGGTTTTATTATTGAATGTGAACAATGCTTGAATGACGATGAACGTACCATACTCAGGGGCGATCTTAATATTCAAACTTTCCGAAAAGCCTTAAAAATATCTACGAATCATAATAATATAAAATACGGCTATTTTGAGGATATTTCAGTATTACTCAAAGAAATAAACGCAACTCTTCCATCACGGGTTCAACTCGGCTACGATAATATAAAGAATAAGATATTTCTGAAAGCAGCTCAGAGAGCATCACTAACGTTTTATGGAAAGCTAGCCGTTATTCTAGGATTAAAAACCGGTGTTCCTATAGAAAATGTAAACAGTTCGGATGAACACAAAGACGTGCGCACATACGCACCACATCAGGCTGATATTACTGGAGGATTTTACACTCTATTTGTATACATAGATATAATAGAATATCAAGCAGTAGGTGACGCATATGTTCCCTTATTAGAGACTGTGCACATTCAACCGACCAGTAACAAAGCCGTGAGTGTCAGGTACAACAAGTCTCATTACGTCCGTCTTAATAAAAACATCATATCAGATATTGGAATCGAAATTAAAGACGATCAGAATAAAGACGTACGATTCACCTACGGAAAAGTTGTGACGAAGCTGCACTTTAGACCATTTTAAAAATGGCTTATCTCAATCCGTACCAGGAGGACCCCCACCGTTATATTTCATATTACCAGGCACAAACAGGACGCGCAAAATATATCGTATGGCAATTCCATTTCTAAGAAGGGGTTTCAGTATAGCAAAGCCACATATAAAAGCTGCAGCAAAAAATATAGTAAGTGATGTAGTCACCAGTGCCTTGTCAAAGTCATTTAATAATAATAATAATAACACCGAGGGACAGAGCGGTCACGGTCTTATGGTCATGCGTAGAGGGTTAAGGCCACCGGGGACCCGTATGAGGAGGGGGCGTGGTCACGGTATAAAGAAGACTAGACGCGTCACTAAGAAACGCCCAGTTGTAAAAAGCAGAGCGAGATCTACAAGCTTGAAAAGACGAACCAACACTATCTTCTAAACCATGTCGTTGATTCATGCAATGTCAGACGAATGTATCAAATCAGAATTGGATATTTTTACCCTGCCTTTAACTCAAACAGCTATCGAGAAAAACACTTATGTGGAGATCCCTCCCGTGTCAGCGATTAATGATTCTTCTCCGATTGAATTTTTCATCGCGGGGACTGGTGAAGATTACACAGATCTGAATAACACATTGCTATACACCCGGGTTAAAATAACTCTGCCAGACGGGAATGACCTACCGGCAGGCGCTCCCGTTTCGCTCGTTAACTACCCCGGGGCGACCATTTTCTCGCAGGTGGATGTCTCCCTAGGAGATCGGCTAGTGTCACAGCCCTCCAACACGTATCCGTACAGGTGTATGATTGAGATGCTTATTAATTATGGAAAAGATACCCTAGAGAATAACTTTTCAGCAGGTCTGTTTTACAAAGAGACCGCTGGTCATATGGACGCCACAGACCCGGCAGGTGCAAATGCAGGTTTAACGAAAAGAGCTGCGTTTACAGATGGCAGCAATGTTGAGGAGTTATTTATGGAAGCCCGTTTCCGCCACATTGAGTAAAAAAAAAAAAGATTCTTTAAGTCATTATAATGAGAAACTTTTTCATAATTATGACTTAACATCTCGTAATAATGAGAAACTTTCTCATAATAATGACTTAACATCTCGTAATAATGAGAAACTTTCTCGAAATAATGACTTAACATCTCGTAAAAATGAGAAACTTTCTCATAATAATGAGAAACTTTCTCATAATTATGACTTAACATCTCGTAATAATGAGAAACTTTCTCATAATAATGACTTAACATCTCGTAATAATGAGAAACTTTCTCATAATAATGACTTAACATCTCGTAATAATGAGAAACTTTCTCGAAATAATGACTTAACATCTCGTAATAATGAGAAACTTTCTCATAATAATGAGAAACTTTCTCATAATTATGACTTAACATCTCGTAATAATGAGAAACTTTCTCGTAATAATGAGAAACTTTCTCATAATAATGACTTATTTTCTCGCACTTCTACGCATGCGCAAAGCAGCGGGGCAGAAGGGCATGCCACGCTATAGCGACATCCCCTGGTTAAAGCCATGTAAATGCATCACAGCAAACATGGCACGCTCTGCAGTGAATAACATTAATGATAAATAATCAGTGTATGAGACGGGCTTCCATACTAGATAGTCTTTTATTCATGTGTAATATTCATTTGTATTTTTGTGTATGAACAAGTAGCAATACAGAAGGGTGATCCATGGATTTCAAATAGATGGAGGAATGATAAGACAGCACATCCAAATCTTTTTAAGAACACTTCATCTGGAAATCTGTGTAGGGGTCCATTCATACAGAATGCGCTTTTTCATTGCTTTTCTAGGCATATGCGCACTAGACGGACGTTGCGTTGGGCTCGCTCTTTTGCAGCGTCTCGCGCATGACACGGCGTTCTAAAAACGCGGCGCTCAATTGAAAAGAAGTTCAGCTTTTAAAAACACGTCTCAAGACCTTGCGTTTTCCCCCATTCCACTGCCCACTTATGTGTAAATGTCCCCAAAGTCATAAACATCTTAAAGGTGATTTCTGTAGGCCTATTGATGAAGATGTTACACTTAAACTTGACGAATAAATGTAATATTCCAACTTTAATCTGATAGTTTTGTAAATTCATGTAACAATTTCCATCGGTGTGCACAAGCAGGCGTCCTTCGTTACCATGGTAACCGTCCTGCTTCTGCATTCCACTTTCACACCTTGGAAAAGTATGGAAGATATAGGCCTACTGATGATGTTATTTAATGATACTACAGATTGCACTTTGTAGATCACACTGACTTTAATGAAATCAACTGTTTTGCAGAGCGTGCCATGTTTGCTGTGATGCATTTACACGGCTTTGACCAGCGGATGTCGCTAGTGCGGCACAGTCCGCTGCTTTGCGCATGCGTAGAAGTGCGAGAAAATAAGTCATTATTACGAGAAAGTTTCTCATTATTATGAGATGTTAAGTCATTATTTCGAGAAAGTTTCTCATTATTACGAGAAAGTTTCTCATTATTATGAGATGTTAAGTCATTATTTCGAGAAAGTTTCTCATTATTACGAGATGTTAAGTCATTATTTCGAGAAAGTTTCTCATTATTACGAGATGTTAAGTCATTATTACGAGATGTTAAGTCATTATTACGAGAAAGTTTCTTATTATTACAAGAAAGTTTCTCATTATTACGAGATGTTTAAGTCATTATTTCGAGAAAGTTTCTCATTATTACTAGATGTTAAGTCATTATTTTGAGATGTTAAGTCATTATTACGAGAAAGTTTCTCATTATTATGAGATGTTAAGTCATTATTATGAGAAAGTTTCTCATTATTATGACTTAAAGAATCATTTTTTTTTACTCAACGTGGCGGAAACGGGCTTCCATAGTTATTAGCTCCGATACACAGCGATATATTTTTTCAGCCGAAATTACTTTTGAACGGTGTAGATATTCGTTTAACTAGAGCGAAAGACACCTTCTGCCTTATGCGCGGGGACGCGATCGATTATAAACTAAAAATAATCTCCGCTTCTCTCTTTATCAAAAGAGTGTCTGTCTCCCCTTCGCTGCGTTTGGGTCATGCTCAAGCTTTACTGTCGGCCACAGCCAAGTATGGTTTCGATAGAGTCTGTGTGAAAAACTTTAGCATACCTGCTGGATCTCGCGTCTCAAATCATGAAAACCTCTTCCTAGGCACTTTACCAAAATCCATCGTTATAGCAATGACGGATAACGATGCTTTTACTGGATCATACGAAAAAAACCCATTTGCGTTTAAACATTATCATCTAGAATATTTAAATCTCACCTCAGATGGCCTTCACATCCCGACACGCCCCTTTCAACCACAGTTTAATTTAGGAAATGCCGTGAGAGAGTATTATCAACTGGTTACCGCCACGGGGAGGCATTTGAAGAATCAGTCACTGGCCATAGATAGGGAGGATTTTCTCAACGGCTACACGTTGTTTGCCTATAATCTTTCTCCGGATGAAGACTGCTCGCAGCATGTGTCGCTGATTAGATCAGGAAATATTAGGTTAGAAGCACGTTTTAGAGAGCCTCTACAAAACACAGTAAACATTTTGATTTACGCTACGTATGATTCTCTTCTTGAAATATCAAATCGGAGACAGGTGATGGCAGAACACTACTAAACGACTTGAAATGAACACTGTGGAGCTAACTGGAATTATGGACAACATTACATGTAATGTAAATTTTTTAGGAGTATACGCTAGCGATCATCTCCCCAAAGAACCGTTGATAGATCTCCCAGCTCTATTAATTTGTAATACGGATCGATCGGACGAACCAGGCTGCCATTGGTTAGCAGTGTACATAGGTCGAAACGGGGTCGGATGTTTTTTTGACAGCTTCGGGAATCCTCCGGATTCAGATTTTTTCCCTCCATCTATTCTCTACTTTCTAAAAAACAATTCTACCCAAGTTCATCATTCTACCAGACAAGTCCAAGATTTTACATCTGTCACCTGCGGGGAGCATTGTGTCTTTTTTCTGTATCATATTTCACGAGGTGTTAAGTATGAAGATATAATGAAATTTTACCATAACGATAATCTATTAAGAAATGATGTTATGGTGTCTCTTTTTGTGAAAAAATTAAAACCCATAGTCTGTGATAGTAAAAGATTTAAATGTATCCAGTGTGTACAGTCTGGTAAAATGTTCCAGTCTTATTAATTCCTCTGTAACGAATAAATAAAGAAAATGTAATGAATAAATGACTCGTAATCAGGTGGATAATTTCGTTTTTTCTTTTATTTGACATCAAAACAATAACACAACATACATGGACGTTATATACAATATGTTGTGCAATAACATACATAGATTAAAAAACTAAAACACAAATACACATAATGAAAATCTCACACATGATAATATTTTGTAAAAAAAACATAACTAAGCCATTACATATAGTTGTTAAAAATTCATCCATTGTTCTGTATCTACGCTTGGCATGTTAAATAGGTTTTTCAAAGACTTAGTAGGTGTAGTACCAAAGTCATCCACGTGTGTTTTCCTTTTAAGTGATTCAAGCAACCGTCTTACATTATGATTGGTCACAGTCGAATGAGGAATATTTAATGTTGCAAATGCATCCAGAAACTCATACCATCCTGTAGGGCGTCGATTGTCATGCAACATCTGTGATGACGTTACACTCTTTACCAGATCAAATATATGGGATCCGGGAATGGTTCAGCTTCTCTGAGGAACGTTGTTTAAAACTTCTGAGAAGATTGGGTCATCAGTGACGTCATCAATACTAACATCGGGGGTGTGGGAGGGGGCAGGTGTCGCATGTTCCGGTAATGTAAGAGTTAGAGTGTTACTTTCCATATCACCATGTTTTACCACATTTAAGAATCGTTGTAAAACATTAGTGTAGAGCTTGGATTTTTCGTAAGTGTTCAAATCATGCCTCTGTAGTATATCTCTAATAGATGAATCCAAATCATTCTCCACAAACGCATGAATAATCTCACGAACCGGTGCAGTTCTTAGTCTATCCAACTGTTGTTTTGGCACTAGATACAATTTCTCGGTATGTTGCATTTTTCTCTTCAGATTCAGTTTCTAGTTATGAGGCTAGTTATAAAGGGAAGTGCTACGCTGAGTAGGGGAAGCAGAAAACCCCCCTTTTGATTAATCATACATCTCTTCCTGGTGATATTAATATTTTTATTTGCAACGTACTTTATCTCGTTTTTCCTTCTTTTTAAAGCCCCGTGCTGTTTCGCAGTTAGAGGGACCTTGCCATGCAGAATATTGAGAGCCAGTTCACATAGAGCTAATATTAGCTCATCGGGGGCTGAATGCAGAATAACACGTCTCTGCTTGGGTGAGCTCTTGTATAATAACTTTAAGAGGTAGAGATTTCTGGAAACCCTCGTACTCATTGTTACTTTGGGACGTACACCACCGGATAGTCTGACAGTTAATCTGTTCTGAGTCGGAATTTTTCGGGGGTTTGTGGTTTATAATCTATCAAAAAATTGCTGTAAGGCCTTTCGGTTGCATCTTGATACGCTTCGATAAAAAATTTTGTATGACCCGGAAACATTTGACGACCCAAAATACCTATCTGTTGCTAGTCGCGAGGATTTTTAAATATAATTAAATAATTTGTATTTAGGCCGATTGTCCTGGTAGATTTACCCTGGAAAAACAGATTCTGTACCAGTAGCAAACAGCTAATCTTCATGTGATGAACTAGGCGTGTAAAAACGTTTTCGACCTCAGAATTAGACGCAGCTTGAATCATGACGTCATCCATGATAAGCACTGATGTTTTACCAGGAGGAAATAATGATTCGTCATCCAATTTCTTTGGTATACCTTCAATGAATTTAATATCAAAAGCATGTAACATTTCATCATACATTGGCTGCCAGGATGTATACACATACACAAAATTGTCAAACTTGACAGAGGACATTTTCTCTGAATTATACATTAGATTCTTCACAAAAAAAGTCTTCCCAGAACCACTTGCACCTGCTACGAGTGCCGAGAACGTATGTTGCAGTCTGCAGTCAAACACATCTGTTTCACACATTTTTAAATATATTACTAGAATCCGTAAGGCAGAGTTGTATAATCTCGTTGGAGTACCCGCTTATCATACACCACGGAAAAAAATTTCACATTTGACCTGTTGTGTAATGTGAATCTCCTCTTATTACGTGTGATGGTGTTTGTTTTTGCTGACAGGTGTAATCTGACACCTCTTTCGACATAACCTCGCACAAGATCGGTCAGACTCTGTAGTGTAACTATTTCAGCATTCTCTGCTGTTAACGTGATGCCTTTAGCTTTGAGACATGAACGACCATCGGACGTCTTAAATGCATAAGATTTAGGACCCGACGAAACGAATTGGATTATATGCTGACCAGAATCTAACTCGCTCGTCAGCTGACCGAGATAAGATCCTGTCTCAGGAATCCAATCACCGGTTTTTGATACAAAAATCACAGAATCTGTATCGGCATAAATCACACGCTCGCGTAATTTATCCAGAAGATTATACAGCTCGAGTCGCCCATAACAAGTCGTGAAAGCGCCGACGAGAATATTTACATCACGCGTGGGAGATGGGTCTTGCGCTGCACTACTCGACTGAATCAAAGCCACTGAATCAGATACGAAAGAGAAATGACGTATTACGTGGGCGTGGCTAAAGAGACGCTGAGTGAACTCTTCTGGGTCTGCCAGGAGTTCACTGTGTCCAAGGTGAGATCTCAGACAAAACCTTCCCCAAAGTGTATTCAAGATGAGCTTAGCAATGGATCTTTTTGCTGGATTTTTTATTATTTTAGACGGATCTAACTGAATCCCTTCTTTATCCAGGTAATCAGCTACGTAAGATTGTTTTTCTGTCTCTGTCACTACATCGGACGGATACCCCGACGCTTCCTGTTTCAGTTTAAGGAATGTTTTAACATATTAGGTGAATAATGTATCGGACGTGTCTGGGAAATTCCAGACTTCATGTATTTTGATTACGCAATACCCGTGTTGAATAGCTTTCTGGAGTTCGACGGTCACCCATGTGCCTGTAATACATCTCTCAGCCTCTGTATGACAGCATTGTGTATCCTGAATCTGATTCTCTGCACAAGTCTTACATAGAGGAAACATTAGCTTACCAGCGCACCTGTAAGGTAGTACTGGATGATACAATCCACGCGGGGGAAGAACTTCCGCCTTTATGAGGCCAAAGTAGTTCTCTATCGCTTCAAAATCCTTGAAAATAATTTTAGGATGACCTATAGGATACGTTTTAGTAGCCTGGACAAAAGGGTATAACGATGTGAAATCATAATAGTCGATTCTCTCATTTTCAGCGGTTTTGTGATACAACTACAACTGTGATACAAAGTTCTTCCGCCGTATAGAGCATCTCGAGCTCTCAGCCTCTCGTGTGTTTCGTAAGATGACATGAACCGCATGACATCACGGTCTGTCTGTTTCAGCCCCTCCCATTCGCATTCCCACATAACAATAACGCGCAATCCATAAACTTTTCGCAGGGTTTCTAGTTTTGCATCCGACTGCCTTCTGAGATCACCAAAAGACACTTTCGATAAAGGTTGAATTTCTTCTCCCTTAAATCTGCAGTCGTGGCCGTGAAAAAAGCACCCTAGGAATTCCAAGGCTGTCTTTGTCCCATTATCATCCTCATAATAACCATCTAGGTGATATGGCCCCACCGCACGCTCGCCATTGTTTAGTGCATGTTCTATCTCCACATTTTGACTCAATTTGACATACTCAAGCCATTGGATAGATACGTTTGAAAACGTCTTGTGTTGATTAATATAGGCGTGGCTGTGTGTTAGAGCCAGCGTGTCGCGCGAGAGAAAATTTGTTTTGAAAGTTTTCATACACACACCTGGTAATGTGATTGATTTGAACGGGTCGATGTTTGTGAAATTTATAAATTCGTCTCTGTAACGTTTGCAGGCTTTTCGTAGAATAATTACATCATTCCTACAGTAAAAAGCGAGCTCCTTTTTGAAGTCAAAGATATCATTCAATACACCTGCGTACTGTTGATTTAAAAATTTTGTTTTCCCCTGTTGTTTAATTTCATGGAAACAGACACCAGTGATTTTGCCAAGAGATCCCTTATTTATTTAATTATATAAAACATAGGAGGAAGAGACAATGGACCAAGCGAAGGTCTAATTCAGCTTCTCAGTCATCTTCTCTACATTTCCATCTCTTCCTGATTTTCGGACAAAGGGCTTGGTTTTTATACCACTGACCAAGGAAAAAAAACTACATCACTATAGGAACACATACAGATGGTGGACAACCAGAATGAGACTTTTACCGCCGCCGTTCCCGCGGCGGCAAAATTGGGATGTGTATTTGCTGCCTTTTACCGCTGAGTGGCGCTGTAATCACAGACTTTGAAAAGTGTCAGTTTATTCTCTTTATGACGTAATCTGCCGCGGCAGTAATCTGAGCTGAGGTCACAGATAAATTCAAGATAAATATTGTGGTTAAACGAATTCAAATTCATTCAATTTAAACAAAGTAGACACACGTTAACATTGTGTGCCCAGTTTTTCTATAATTTAGAAAGGCTATGTCAATAGGTTACTTGTCATTTACTTCGTGTTATTTTAATGTGTTTGTAGATTTATTAACTGAAACATAACAGTGAAATAAATTAAAATAATTTACCGTAAAATTAAAACATTTTCAGGACTTGCAGTTACTAACCGATGTTAGTCGGTTTAAGCATTCTTTGTTATATTCAGAATTAAATAGGCTTACATGTTGTTATGATTATCAATTGAATTCTTTAATAAATAATCAACCACAATGCCTATTACTGCCGCAGCAAAAATAAACCAGTCGAATTTCAAAGTCGTTCGCGAAATGGCTATACCGGGTGGCGCAAGTGACAGGGCAAAACAGCAGCAACTGCGGCATTTTAAAAGGTAAGTTTCCTATCGGTTTATTTAAAAAAAAAAAAAAAAAAAAAAAGACTTTTAGGGGATAGCTCAGATGATAGCTCAGTCTATCTTCTGATAGCTCAGACGATAGCTCTGTGGTCAATGCATAGCCTCCCGAAGCTTCAAACGATCTGAGATCGAATCTCAGTGTAGCCGATAGTGTTTATGTTTTTCCGTTCTTGATGCTTAAATATGCATCTGTTTATTAAAGTCAATCATCTTGTTTAATTATAAATTGTACATTACAACATAAATTTGCTACATTCCAGTTGAGCCGCTGCAAAGACGACACATCTGATGAAGGAAGACTGTCAGCCGATTGCACCAGAAAATGAAGATGATGAAGCTCGTCTTTAATCTGCTAAATTTTTTTTTTTGTGTGTGTGTGTGTGAATCATTCACGAGATTGAGATGACTGACAGTGATACCCGGCCATAGCAACGGAAGACATTTTTCAAAACAGATCGAACAAATCAGAAAAATACTTTCAATACAGTATTGCTTTCAATTAAAAAATAAACAATGAAAATGTAAAAGAAAAAGAAAATTAATTAGGTTTGAAAACCCATCGCACATTTCAAGGTATGAATAAAGTGTCGGGACAGTTTTTTTTATTTAAACAGGGTTGCATCGATAGAGTTTATTCCCTTTGTGATGCAAAATAAGAAACACAGACTCTTATTCTTGCAACACTTTACATTTCTATTGTCAAAGAAATTGAAGCTAAATTAAAACTGTACAAAACGAAAAAAGTTCAAAGCAACATAAATTAAGAACAGGCGGTTTTTTTTGCCTCTCTCGCGCTGGATATTTTTTTAGTAAGTTTGGTCTCCCTCACTGCGTGCGCGGGTCTTTCTCGAAATTAAGCATTTCAGCGTAAAAAAACACCATACAGCTGATAATACTGTATATGTGGCTGTGTGTCATCCACACAAATCACGAAAGAAAAAACTGTAACAAATAGCTTTTGTTCCTTCAAAGATACAACATGCCTTGCTGAATTCACCTTACAATAAAACGAGGTGGGTCGCGAATTAAAGAGCTCTGTATCTGCTAAATTGAAATTGTGTGTAGAAAACCTTTAAAAACCAATAAAACTACAATATATAATTTAATAAGATATAGGGCCTACTGTACATAGGCTATGGACTTTTGGAGATTTTGAGATTAATCCTTAAAAGAATTTTGCCTTTGCCTGCTCATCAGGCTCAGGCTGGCTCCGACACTCTCCATATGAAAGACGGAACATTAACACCTCTGTCCTGAACCCCCACGATAAAGCAACTATTGCCTTCTCCAAACCCCCCACAGGCTAGCTGAGTTTGCAAAACAAAACAAAGAGTTTGCCAGTGCCACTCGTCGTGGTGTGCCAAAACACTTAATTATTAACTTCAATATTTCATTCAAAACAATCTCAAAACGCTTTGTGACATTTTGAAAAGCCGTGGATGCATTACTGCCACTGGAACCATGAACGCAACAGAATACTGGTTCTGATTTTATTGTTTGTCGTTTAAACGTCATATATATATATATGTGGCCGTTCAAACGTTATGTCAGGAAATAAGACACAGCCATAACATCTAAAGAAAACGGGTTCTTTTATTCCTGACTGGGCCTCAATTGAGACACAGCGTTAATGTATATTTTCGTTCAGGAGAAAAGCAGTTTTAGAAAAAACATTCCAATTAATAAGTGAAATTGGCATAACAAAATAAACTGTCCAACTGACTCCAATGAGTGCAGAAAACAAAATAATAAGAGTCTTACAAAACAAAACAAATAAAAAGGTGGTTTTCACATTGATAATCTCAGAAACAAATAAAATGAGTGCCAAAAACAACGGTAGTGGCCTGAATATGCCTAAAGAAAGAAATAAAACACAGCATACATGAGAAATATGCACATTTCACCACATGAATACATTACAATTCACAGTTGAACCCCTTTTGTTCAAATCAATCAGTAATTAGACTCAATGAAATAGTATACACTTGAAACAGGGTACAAATATTCTTCCTAACTTGTACATAAACACTTTAGAAGAATAAAATGATCAAAACTCACTCTTATTGAGACTTTGAAGCACACAGAAAAAGCTCACGTGGTAGCTGGTGCACGTGCAATATCACGTGTGGCTGTTCTCCCCTCTAACACGGCATAAAGAGCAATAATTACTCAATGTTACATTAATATATGAAATAAACAGTGTTATTTAACCTTTCAACAACTTTTTATAACATATTACAGATTAACTCACGCTCAATCTTCCCCAATGTCTCTGAATTTCCTTTCCCCACGGAAGATCTCTCACGTGCAGGAACACCACACTGGTATG
Source organism: Leuciscus leuciscus (assembly GCF_965113295.1). NCBI lineage: Eukaryota > Metazoa > Chordata > Actinopteri > Cypriniformes > Leuciscidae > Leuciscus > Leuciscus leuciscus. The sequence continues at coordinate 38,430,163 of NC_138740.1, forward strand.
AGCAGCAAAATCAACCATACACTCGACACTATCACACGACTGTTATCACCACAGATTCACAAGTCAATATCAAACTGGAAATGTCCTCTCTTTAACAGTTTAATCAACTATTTCTCCCTCTGTGTGTTAGAACTAGACAAATCTCTTTGCATCAACAATAGACTATAAAATGCATTAATAGGCTAATATAAAAATATCAGTAGTCCAAGTTAGTTCGGGATTCGAACCCATGTCATCTAAATGATCGTAACGTAAGTTTAACCACTCGGCCACGATTCACTCGTTGCGACATGGCCTAACGTTCCAGTGGGTGTTCGCTCACACGAGCGAGAAGCGCTCTTCATTCAAATGAACGCGCCGCCGCGTTTGTCTTCAACATGCCAGAATAAAACCTGGCTTTAGAACAATGCATAGCGCCACTCGTCGTGGTGTGCCAAAAAATGTACAATAATTTAGTTTCATTTATTTCAGTGTTAATGTTTGAGTTTAAAAAATCCTCTACAAATTAAATTAACACAAAGTCGGCTATAAGAGTCCTTTATAGGCTACATAAAAAAGCAAAGGGCTTACAGTCTTAACATTTAGGCTACTTTGCTTAAATTCGATACATTTATTTTCAGTAGGGCCTAATACATTTGTAGGGATGTAATTTCAGTATGCTTTACCAACGCTATGTATTAAATTAAAGTTCCAAGAGGTCTGGTCTCTATATTTCCTTCCCAGCTGACACTAATATGCAAGTGCACAGCAAAAATCACAACTTGTGCTTGCTGCGAACGCAAGTTATTTACGGTGTCTCAACTGTACACAGTCTACCCTACAGTGTGAATTCGTTACAAGGTTTCATTTAATTAAATTAATGTGCAGCAATTTGTACAAATAGAGTCTATAGGCCTACTATACTGTTGTAGCCATTAAATAATCTCATTTAGTATCATATTTGTTAAAATATTATAATGTTATTTTTTTCCATCTATGTTGAATATGAAAAGTGAACAGCACGAGTAAGATAGGATGCGTTATATCGAGAGATGGATATGGAGTGGGTCAGACATGATTTTGACCACTTCATTAAGTGTTGTTTACCTTTCTTTAAAGTGAATTTCGTTTTCTATAAATTGTATCTTAATTTTAATAAATTTTTCATCAACCAATTGCTGGATTTAATAAGTAAGAGAAGCAAATCTAACAGACACTAATCATGGAGGCGCCCGCGCGGTCACTTGCATTGCACGTCAGCTGGAGCGCATCTCATCCTCCTAACTTAACGAAACTCAGCGTATGCCTCACACAGACATGATAAATACATCAAATACACAAAGCTTGAAATGTCTTCAAACGAAATAATTCAAAACGAAAAGAAAAAGGCTACTCTCTGATTATGTCTTTATGTGCATTTCTCTCTAGGTGCGTTCACTACAAATATGGCGATCGTCAACTTCATCTTTGCAGTCGACACTGTCAGAAAACACTAGTTTATTGATAAAAATCAATGCACGCATCACCGGATTTACAAATACACATCTTGCTTGTTGCACGCACACATATTATGTCGAAAAAACGAAATATTATGTTGAAATAACATTATTATTAATAATACATCTTTTAGAATATTTGATTAAATGCTGATTGTTGCGCTTGTTCAATTTAATAAAATTAAAACTTTAATTGTGATAATTAAAATAATTAAATTAAATATTTAGTGGCCAAGTTTTGCTAATTTATTATATAGGCTATTATATGCCTATTGCCTATATTAAGTAGGTCATATTAAGGCATATATTAAGTTTTTTTTAGCTGTTATGAGAAAAATAAATCTAACGAAATCTAAAATCTAAATCTAATAAATCAAAAAAAAAATTCTAACGCAAATTCAACATGCCAGAATAAAACCTGATTTTTGAACAATGCGTAACGCCACTCGGCCTGGTGTGCCAAAACACTACATTTTAAACTTCAAAACAATCTCAAAACGCGTTGTGACATTTTTTTTAAAGCAGTAGCCTAGCCTATATACATTAAGGGCATTGAAACTAGGATCTTAACTAAAACGCGTTCCGCGTAATCTCTCAAAAATTATGCCACACTACTCCATTTATTTATTTTTTAAGGACTGCTTTTGAAATCACTATAAATTACTATGCAATTGTATCGCTCACGAGAGCTCTTCATTTATCTAATTCCTCAATAGAATAGTAAAAATATTCAGCGTCATTGCTCCTAATATCGTCTCTATTTTTAACTTTTGATTCTATTTTTTCAGTTCTAAAATTGATTCTATCTTTGGTTCTATTCTGTTGTAGCCTAATAGGCCTATTTAATATATATGAAAAATATGCCTATTAGGCTTAGGGTTTTATATTTAACCCACTTACATTTTAAAATACGGCAATTGCTGCTGTTTTGCACAATGTCCCTTTGCGCCACCTGGCGGTCATTTCGGGAACGACTTTGAAATGCGGCTGGTTTATTTTCGCCGCGGTGATTTCGCCGCGGCAGCTGGCGCGGCGGTAATAGGCATTCTGGTTGTCCACCATCTGTACATTCAGCAGAAGAACATATGGTTTCCATTAACGTTGGAATGTATTCCCCTTATGCTATGCATATACATTTCAGTCCAGCAGCACACACTCAAGTCCAAAGTCTCCCAAAGTCTCTCCCACATATTCACAAAATACGATGAGTACAAATAATTATGAATGTATATAAAAAGATTATAAAAGAGATACATAATACTACTGATTATGGATATTAATAAAAAAGTAATAATAATACTAAAAACAACATTAAATGATGAAATTTGAGTCTTCAGTACCAAGTGTCAAATCTGACACGCTCGGCTTCACTCATTGTCTCATAACCGTAAAACTCTTTTGCAGGATAGGGACCGATATATTCTGCATTTTCTGGTTTATTGAAAAGGTGCGGAAAATACCCCTTCTCCTGTGTATCTTAGTTAAGGGCCACGGGAATTTTTCCAAGTTTAAAGGGGAAAAATTGCCATGAGTCAATGAAACGTTGCTTAAACACAGTATCATACATGTATAGAATTCTACACCCCTGCATAATAACTTTTGGAGTCAAGCCCTCCCCGACAAGATAATTAAGCAGTAAATATGCATCAAAACCGGACGAGTTATGTCCAATAAACGTGTATCCTGTATATTTTGGGCGTCTGAAGTGTTTAATCAAACGGGCCACACAATCTAGCCCCGCAGCTTCAAACGTCTCACCTGTCTGTGTCATTGCACAAACATAATTTGCTATGTGTCTCCCATCTTGAACGAATGTTTCAAAATCATAATAAATGTAATTTTTGTCTTTGGGTTCAGGTTTTAGAGGCTGAATGTAACATTCGTGACCACCGTCGCTCGTCAAAATCTCGTAACAATGTACACAATACTCTGGAGAGCATTTGTGAGGTTTTATTTTTTCACCACCAGAGGGCGTTCTATAAACGGCATGGCATTTTGAGCAGAATCTCACAGATTCACACTGAGATCTCTCGCCGAGGGTTTGTGATTTTTTATGTGTTTCGTAACAGAAGTTGTTTTTACAGAATCTCAGACATTCTGCACACTGTCTTGTTCTCCTCGCATGCGAACGACACGCAGATGTCATACATATTTTGCAAACAAACTGACATTCGTGTGTTTTTCTGTCTTTATACCCCCTTAAGCAGTATTCGCACACGTACGAACTTCCTATAAATCCTGTTAAATTTTTTATTAGATGAAAATGTCCTTCGTGCAGAAATAGATGGACTGTCTTTAGGTGTAATTCGTCTGTGTTTTTGTACACAACCACCTTCCCAGAACAGTCTCTATAAAAAACTACAATTTTTATGTCTAATTTATTTTCGAAAACCGACAAATTATGGAGACCTATCTGCTCGTGTGCCATAAAACCACATCCCGTGTGAATCTCCATCGCAGGTGTGTGTAACTCTTGATCTGTGAATTCTGGATTGAGGAAATATGCTAGACAGTAACTCAAACACATTTCATTATCGATATTAATGGGGCTAAATAAATGCATTTTATTCCTACTGATACTCTCGCTGATAGCTAGGTCATTGATCTTTCTTCGTGCGCCTCCTGTTTTATCTCGCACAATTGAGATTTGTAATGTTAGGGTCGAGTCACTAGCCACATCAGCATTACTCTGAGCAACTTGCTCAATCTGATTTATGAATAATGAAGGATCGTGGTTGTTATCAGGTGTTAATAATACTGCATTTACTGATCCCGGCAAACTTTCTCCTGCAAGCGCTATGTTTATGAAGCCCGTCTCCCCCGCCAGCTGATGTGAAAAGTCAACCACCTCGTTTAGAATATTATGGAGGCGTGAATTATATTCTACAAAATCGCTGGTCTGTATTTGTCTGAGATCTAACGATCTCTGCAGCTCTACCCCATTAAAACGCGGTCGTGGTGTTATCGTGAAACCCCGAACAACCCCGCCATCAGTCATCAGAGAATCTATCTCCGCACGACTTAACTCCGTACGCCTCGTTTGAGATGACCCTAGTGTACCGCCTGTCTGTGCGCTCTCATCTCCATCATCCTCGGTCGGCTCTATCCAGCCATGCTGGTCGATTATAATATTATCCAATCTCTCCGTATTAGACAAATCAGTACTATTTAGACCTCTTAACTGTTCACGTATTAAAAGATTGAGTCTCTCGTTATTCTCAGACCTAGGTCTTGATCTTGAGCGAGTTATTTCATCACACTCTGAGTCGGTTCTCTGTCTTTTAGGAAACATTTTGATATGTTTTTTATTTTTTAAATTGTGTGAAACAGAAGGATGCCATCAAATATACCCCACAATGTTGTTAATAGGTATACATCATAAAATGTAGGCTATTAGTAAAACATAATCACACATACGCACACCCCTAGATAAAAACAATAACAGAGAAATAGATTTTTAAAAACTAAAATACAAATACAAAATCTCACACACTTAGATAAAAACAATAACAGGCAAACAATTTTAAAACAATAACAGTGAAATGTTTTTTTAAAAACTGGTCAATCATCATTTTATGTATCCCTCGATTGTCTCTGAATAATATTTAATCTTTCAGAGATTAGGGACAATACTGTAATAAGCAACGAATGGTCGTTCCTCACCTCCGAAAGGTTTTGCTGAAGTGATAAGACCGTGTTGCGCAACTGTCTGTTTTCTTCTTGGCAAACACCGAAAAATTCCACCGCACTTCTTAAATCGGCGGTGTGTTGATTCTGTGTATCAATGACTCTATGTAGAAGGTCCGTAATACCGCTCTGCGCTCCTGAAACTATATCCGCTGTCTGATGGTAAGTGAGAGGTAGTGTGGCGATTTAAATAACACGTTGGAAGCTTCTGTTTGCACTCCGTAAAGTGGCATAACTCAATCCACGGAGATCTGCAGCGTTGTACAGAGGACTAAACCTCCGGTCGTCTTCATCACTGCTTTCTGATAAGTCCTGTTCAGAATTGATGGTGTTCAGTACCGATTGTACTGAATTCTTCTAAAGCAAAAAAAAAAAAAAAAAAATTTATATATATATATATATATATTATATGAATTATTTAATATAGATAAAATATAGTCTAATGAAACAAGAAATCTTACCGTATTCATCCGTAATCGGACTCTCAGGAGAATATTTCTCGAATCGTTTCTTTCCTCCCGTTGTGGATGTAACAGATTCACTGTTTTCTTCTAAAAACAATATTCAGTTAATTAAAAAAATTCAACGAATAAAATATATAAAAGATTAGACCAAATAGTTTTCTTTTTCCCTTACCTCTCTCCGGATAGATTAATTCTTCTCCATAAATTTCCCGAAGACGTTTCACCCCTTTGCGTGAAGCGTCAATGATGTTAATCGATCCGGTGTTTACCTCATCCAAAGACGGGCTCGAACGGGAAGAATTCTCCTCTTCGACTGGAGGTGAGGTTTGACGTTCGGTACTCTCTGTGTCCACACAGAGCAGGGTTCTAGGGGTTGTATTTGGAGTGACGTCTTCGTAAATTTGATTGGTCGGGTTTGAATCATCAACCAATGGATATTTAGGTGACTCTGGCGGGTGGGCGGAGCTATGAGGCGATGCGTCCTCTGTGATTTCTGTTGAAAGTAGCTTTTTTCTTTAAAACAAATATTAAATAGTAAATATTAAAAAAGACATGACAAAAATATATCCCCGTACCTTGAAAAAAATCACCTGGCGAGACACCTTCGGGGAATGATGTGTCATCTGCAAATAAAAGCATTTATTGAGATATCTTTTCAATTTTGTAGGTTATGAATTATGATAAAAAAAACTCACATAGATCGTTAAGAATTTCCACTAATTCAGGATCAAAAGAGGCTTCGTCTCCTTCTGGTCCATGATGATGATTTGTAGACATTGCGCTGGCTCGATGCTGTGTCTCCTTCGGCGGTTTGGTACACGAATGAAATAGTTTTGACTCCTTTTAAAGATTGCGATACGACGTGTTTTAAAAACACCTTTTTCCCGCTTCATTTTCAAAGAAACCCTTCATCTCTGCATGTGGTATGGAATCTGATACCTGATTTGTATGACTAGAAAAAAACATGTCGAATTTGACCCATCTCTTCAAATAAGCTCTGCAATAAAACTAATTAGCACAATTCCGTCAAAAAGAGAAAAAATAAAATATGCAGGATGCAGTGATGGAGTACTCGAGTCCTGGACTCGGACTCGAGTCCGACTCGAGTCCCTATTCTCTGGACTCGAGTCCGACTCGAGACTCTATTCTCAGGACTCGTGACTTGACTTGGACTCGCGGACTGATGACTCGTTCTTGGACTCGGACTCGAGGATATAAAATCGGACTTGAGCATTCATCAAATGAATGACGTTGGATGAAGTTTCTGACTAAATAGGATTTAAAATTTGATATAAGATGTTACACTTTTCCTGTTTTGGGCTCCAAGACCGGACGGGATCTCTTTTTTTCCTGCATATATGAACGAGCAGAGAGAAAGCCCCAGCCGCGCGCGCGCTCTCACCGTCTTCAAACAACACGAGCGGTGCTCCCTCCTCACGCATATTAATCAAAATCAATTGACACGATAGTAAAAGGTCAGAAGACCGAAGTTTCACGTAGATCATTCAGAGATTTTTTTCTCCTGAATTACCGCGAGGTGTGAATTGTGCTGAAAAAAAATCAAAAAACGTTTGCCTTATATCTTCTCTGAAAAGCGTTCCGCACATTCAGCTGACATTAGCCACAATTTCAATAAACGAAAAGACCTATCTAGTGATGAAATGTTTTCTGTGTTGACACAAATCTTGTCCTGTCCTAAACTGCCGAGATAATCACACAAGGCGTGCCGTATAGGCTACACGTCCATTAATGACACGTCCGATTCGCGAACTAATGACTCATTTGAACGATTCACTTTAATGAATGGTTAAAACAACTGACCATCTGTCCAACAACGAACTCACGAGACGTCTGAATCGGTGTATAACAAATCGGTAACACTTTACAATATGTTCCATTTATTAAACTCTAGTTAACTACATTAGTTAACATTTAGGCTACTATTAATAAACTGCACTTCTACAGCATTGTTAATGTTAATTTAAACATTTAGCCTACTAATAGCCTACATTATTGAAATCAAATTTTTTATTTATATTTATTTATATTGTATTTATTATTTATAATTGTCAACACAGTGGTGTCATTTTTGTTTAATGTAGACCCTCTTTTATAATTATATCAGCTCTTTAAAGGTGCCAGAGTAGAGAAATGTTGGCAGTCTTGAAATATAACACAGACTCAACCTTGATGACTCGACTCGGACTCGAACACTGGGGACTCGAGACTCGACTCGGACTCGAACTCAGGTAATGGTGACTCGACTCGGACTCGACTCGGTCTCTTCTTTGGTGACTCGGACTTGGACTCGGACTCGAACACGGGGACTCGAGACTTGACTCGGACTCGACAATTGGTGACTCGACTACAACACTGGCAGGATGCTACCATATGCCCAATAACACCTTGGTAGACATTGCGGCGCTGTGTGTGTGTGTGTGTGTGTGTGTGTGTGTGTGTGGTATGACACATGAGAGAGCCTTAAAAAACTCTATGGGCTATACTTTAAAATATAGAATAATTTTGTGACAATTAAATATTGGAAGCCGTGACTATTTACCACATTTCATATGGATGTTTAAAGTGGTTTACATAAAAAACTGTATAAAAAAGCATAGATAAAAGTAGTATTTCACTTGAAGTTTCCGCTGCTTTTTAAACTCTAACTGTCAGACTTTGGGAGGGGGATTCCTATGAGTTATGTCATTTGTATCATCCAATGACATCTGAGAGGTGTGTCTTAATTTTACACAACCTATGAGCTTTGAGAGGGGCGTGTTAGGGGGTGTGGTCTCTTCGGGCCGTTGCATCGGTTTTCTTTGGTCATTTAGCTTCGGCCACCGAGATGACCGGATGTGTTTTCTATTTGGGAGCTTGAAGGGGGTGTGGGAATTTCCCACGGTGACATCTGTTGGGGGCGGGGCTAGGGGCGGGGTTTGTGTGTGTCTCTCTGTAGGCCTCAGAGTGCTTCATTTCTGACTGACCTCCGGAGTGAGTGGACGCTCTCCACTACAACGAAGCACTTATATATCTTTAAACTCCGAGTCTTTAACAGCTGGGTATGTAAAAAACGTAACACTTTTTAAACTAGTTTGTGTTTTATGTAAACGTTTTACAAATACTGTCTGAAAGTTAAATGCTTACAAATCAATATTTTCTGTAAATTAAAGAACTCTTAACTTGTTTCAATGTTTTAACATCTTTAAATAACACTAACTCATTTTTTTATATCTCTTTTAGAGAAAAATGCAATTTTAACTTATTTCATTGATGTTTTGAAAGTGATGAATGTACATCTGTCTTCTTTAATAAAAACACTGATCTCACACTCTGGCTATGTCTTTATTGTACTTTTTTTTTAAAGTTTTAATTTACACTGTTTAGAACTACTGAGCGTGCGAAATTTTTTTGATGGAAGGTGCCCTCTATTCTCTCTCACATGTCTCAACTGTACACATGTCTCAACTGTACACATGTCTCAACTGTACACATGTCTCAACTGTACACATGTCTCAACTGTACACATGTCTCAACTGTACACATGTCAACTGTACACACGTCTCAACTCTACACATACCCTACACACATTTCTATCATACACTTCAGTTTTCTACTAATAAAGGATTCTAGGTCTTTCCAAAATAATCTTCAATGAATACAGTGTTGATGTGCGCCTTGATGATGTAAATACAGTGGGCGGACCGTCACTAGAAGTATAAAGCACTGAGCAGAATTTCATTCACAGCAAGAGAGATGTCAGAACTGTGCTGGAGATTCCCTCTTTTCAGCTCATCACAAGGTGAATATAACACTTTGTCTTTTATTATTTAGTACAGAGATGTTTATTAATTAATATATTTAAATATGGACTTTTCATATTAGTGAAGCTGATCTAGCTACTGTAGACCTGTACAGCACAACAATATGAATTACATTTTCATCTTTTTAAACAGATTATACAAAGGCGGAGTGTAAATTAATGCACTGGAGAACATTTATGGAGCTTCACAAAGTACTGCAGGATAATTAAACGTGACAATAGAGAAAGCGAAAAATGGTGAACAAAAAAGACAAAAAGTTACGATCTAATGAGCCAAAAAAAATGCTGAGACTAGTCAGAAAAAGCAGCATTAATAGTGGAAAACCAAACTGTGAGTATTTATGATTTTTATGATTTATTTTATATTTCATCATCAATGCTGTTTAACTTTCTCTGAAGTGAAAGTAAAATCGACTCTAAACTGTGCCTTTTCATTCACTATAGCCTACATAACATTTATAGGAAAAGCAGCCTATCTGTCATTAATGAATAATTACACTGAAATAAAAGAGTAACAATATTATATACAGGAGACAACTTTCATCAGCGCTAGTTCTTTGTCGTCGGTTTGGTGTGTCCCAAGCTTAAGAATTCAGAACAAAAAACTAGCTGTTTAAAAATACGTCTATAAAATTCAGCCATAAAAACATTTCAATGCGTTAAATTTCAAATGTTCAATATTCGTTTAAAGAAATCAGCAGATGCCTTCAACTAAAGTGACACTGATTCATGAATCTTTCATTCAGTGGAACCGAATCTGTCACATGCTCTGCTGTTTGAGCTACACATGAATACATTAATCAGATTTTTGTGTTTTTCATTCCCAGTTTCTGACATTGCAGAGTTTCAGAAGAGTCACAAACAAGGTGAGAGATTTACACATGACATACAGATACGTCTCAGGGTTATGCATGAACCCCTGGGTCCTTTTTAAGGGAACTCGTTAGTTAGTTATTTACTGATGCTATGTGGACACGTCCTGTGGAACCCAGAGAGTGTGTGTGTGTGTGAGAGAGAGAGAGAGAGAGAATGTGTGTGTGTGTGTGTGTGTGTGTGTGTGTGTGTGTGTGTGTGTGTGTGTGTGTGTGTGTGAGATAGAGATAGAGAGAGAGAGAGAGAGAGAGAGAGAGAGAGAGAGAGAGACTTGACTTTAAGATCACTTTATTTACAAAAACATTAAAGATTCAACATTTTTAGTAAAAAAAGAAAACCTTTAAAACCAACTAGAATGAGAGCAATGGATTTTAAAAAACAAAACCAGAAACTCAAGACATATATAAAAAAATAAAAAAATAAAAAATCCCCTCTTTTTCTTACATTTCCTCTACTACAAAACTCACTCATACATAAATTTGAAGACATCCATCAATGTCAACATCACAAATACATTTTTTTATGCCCCATTTACCTCTGAAAACATCCAAATCATTAACCAACTTGTAATAGCTAAACTCTATATTTATACGGGATTTTATTAACCCCTGTAACACTGAAACCACATCAACTGATCCACCATCATTCAATTCTTTTTCGGGACAACCAGATTGCCATTTTGGTTTGCCCAAATAAGCAATTTAATAAAACATGAACTTCCTTTTTTTTCTTGCTGTATTTAGGCCCATAAATAAAAAACATAGGCATAAAAACTTCCCCAAGGGTCAGACACCACTCTTCTAATTTGTTAAATAATGGCTCTAGCCTAAAACAATCAAAAAACAAATGAAAAATTGTTTCCTGCATCCCACAGAATGGACAGCCCTCCCCTACCTGTGGGTCAAGGTGTGCTCTGTGTCTGTTTGTGGCTATTATCCCATGCACAATCCTCCACTGAAGGTCTCCGGACCTTTTCTCTATAGGAGTCTTGTACAGGGACCTCCAGCAGCCTTTAGGGGAAGCGCCTGGCCCAAAAAACTCCTGCCACTTTGACTCTCTCACACTCTCAAGCGAGTGCAGATGTGACACTTTCACACACAGTACATAAAAAGCTTTTTTCCCAGTGTTACTAAAAAGTTCCAACTGGGGGGTCTTAAAAGAAAGCAGGCCTCCCTCAGTCTCTTGCCATATTCCAGTTTCTGCTGAAAACGCCAGTTCTGGGAAAGTAGAGGTTTCCTCCTTCCCACCAGATGACTCTAAAACCAGTCTATAGTCCTGGGGCAAAAACTCCCGTATTTGAGTCAGCATTCTCTCCACCACTCGAACTGATCTAATATCCAGTTTTTGAGCCAAATTTTCAGCAGATATCCACCCATCCTCAGAGATCAAAAGTCCAACTTTAGTAATGTTTGCAGACCATAAAGCTCTTCTGAGGGAGACTGAGTTAAAAATGTCCAAAGCCAGTGCCGGGTTTAAGAGCAGGGGTTCTTCCCTCATCCACAGGGCCAGCGCACCATTTGGCTCCCGAGATATTTTTAAAAGTGTCCATGCTCTCAGTACTGACCGGTAGAAAGGTGTCAATCCTGTTAAGTCCAACTTGTTGATGTCCATGAGAAAAAGGTGTCGGTCTAGCCCCATGTTACCAGCTCTCCTCAGGAGGGAACAGGCCACCTCAGCCCAGCTCACATGCTCCCCGTAGAGTAGTCTCCGAGCCGCCTGGAGCCTGAAGGCTCGGATTCTGGAACTGATGTCGACCAGCCCCTGTCCTCCTTCCTGAATAGGCAGATACAGTACTGGCGCCCTCAGCCAGTGCTGTCCCGACCAGAAAAAGTCCACCAGATTTTTCTGGATTTCCCTTACTAGTTCCTCTGGAGGCTCTAGAATCATCATCCTGTGCCATAACGATGAAGCACCAGATTATTGCAGACCAGGACCCTCCCCCTGTAGGACAGCCGAGGCAGCAACCATTTCCAGTGAGACAACCGAGCACACACTTTCTCCACTAAGCCCTCCCAGTTTTTCCTTTTATATTCGTCTACTCCTAAAAACACCCCAAGATATTTAAAACCTGTTCTCCCCCACTGTAATCCACTAGGAAGTGCTGGACTATTCAGACCAAGACCACACCAAAGAGCCTCACTTTTACCCCAGTTAACTTTAGCCGAAGATGCCTTCCCGTAACATTCTAGAGCTCCTTTTAAAGATTGAACCTCACTCTGACCACTAATTAACACTGTAATGTCATCTGCATATGCAGAGAGTTTAGTAGGTTCTTTAAAAACCAGTGTACTAACATTTAAACCAGTGAGCTGTCTTCTTAATCTACATAACAGAGGCTCAATAGCTATGCTGTAATCATTCGGACGGGACCCGCGATTTTACCAAATCTTTGCAACTTTTTAGTGATAACATCATTAGATACAAAAGGCGGGACATTTGAAATGGTGACTTTAGTTGCTGGAGCGGATAGCGGGGTTACCGGAACATATGCTTCCTTCACCCATATACCACTGACAGTCAACTGATTAACTAGCGCCTCAGACTTTAAAAACACAACAACTGCTTTGTTCATCTGTAGATCATTCTGGTGAATGATCGTGTTTGCATACTGTATGGACACTCTGAGTTACCGTACTGGAGGAAGCGCGCATGCGCATTAGTTCTGCCCGCGCTCGTGTCATCCCCCCGCCGAGTTCAAGTTGCTAGTTTAGCATGTTGTCTGTGGCAGTATAAGTTGATTATACACAACAGAGGTTTATATAATAAACACATCTGGCTTGGATTCATGGACTCCTCACTCATTTCTACATGGTGTCAGAAGATGAAACGGATCTATCGCCTGTGAGTTTCACGTGCTTTGTTTTCTGTCTCGAGCGGAGAAAACTACTGACGTCGTTAAAGTTACGACTAAAGACGTGATGGCGGATGGATTTCGTAGACCAGATCCCCTCGTTTTCGACGGGAACCTCGCCGAGAATTGGCGGATTTTTGAACAAGAATATGATATCTTCATAGCAGCGGCGCACTCTGACAAGCCTGCCAAAACAAAGGCATATATCCTCCTCAATCTCGCAGGAGCGGAGGCCATCGAACGGGAGCGTTCATTTGTTTACGCAGCAGAGGTGAGGGCGCCAGGTGAAGAGGGAGTCGTTGTCGTTCCAGCTGAGTCTAGAGAAGACCCCGAGTGCCTGAAACGAAAATTTCGGGAGGTATGTAACCCTCAACATAACAAAACTATGGAGAGACACAAGTTTCATTCACAAATTCAAAGGCAAGGTGAAAATATTGAATCCTACATCAGTGACTTGAGGATCAAAGCTAACAGTTGTCACTTTGGAAACCTGACAGATGAACTTATATGTGACAGAATAGTATGTGGCATCAGAAATGACAGTATAAGAAAGGCTTTGCTACGTGACAGCGAATTAACTCTAACAAAAGCTATCACAATCTGCCGCATATATGAGATGACTGAGGAAAGTAATAGGACGCTTGCCATGCCCCAGACAGCCACCACTGTCGACGCAATCCAGCCAAATTCCGGCGGGTGGGACCAGAGGTCAAAATATAAATCTCAAGCAGGCAAATACGAGACAAAATCCATTACAAATTGCAGCAATTGTGGAAGTAGCCATACGGCGCAGAGAGACAAGTGTCCTGCTTTTGGCCAGCAATGCCATAACTGTAAAAAATTCAATCATTACAAAAAATGCTGTAAGTCCATGTCACACCGGCAAGGCTATGAAAGGAAAAGCTATGCAAAGCACAACGACTACAGAAAATCTGTACACCAGTTAGAACTGGAAAAGTCAGACAACACCACCTGTGATGACACTTTTTATGTGGATGGTGTCGAACTTGACGACAAGTGCGTGAATTCCATTACTCCTCAAACAGAAGGAAAGGATGAAGGATTTGTTACACTGCACATACATAACAAGCCCTTTGAAATGAAAGTAGATACAGGTGCTAAGTGTAACGTGATGTCAAAAGATGCCTTTCAACAGCTTGCTGACGGTGAGCGACCAGTGAAATGCAGCAAAGACACTAATTTAGTGGCTTATGGAGGCAGCACAATAGAGACTAACGGAATTGTCACACTACCTTGCTGTTTAGATGGACAGCAACACACACTACCTTTTTTCCTTGTGGACCGAGATGTAGTGCCACTACTGGGATTCCGTGCATGTGTGTGCTTAGGAATTGTCACAATGAGCCCCCACGTTCATCAGGTCAGCACTGAGAGCGATGCCGATTTCACTAAACAGATATTCGCACAATACAAAGATGTGTTCAGTGATGAGCTCGGAAAACTCCCTATCACATACTCTATGACACTAGATCCAACTGTACAACCGGTGGTTCGTCCAGCACACCGCATTCCAGTGGCAATGCAGACACGAGTCAAAGCTGAGCTTGACAGCATGCAGAATAAAGGTGTCATAACCACAGTTTCTGAACCTACAGACTGGGTTTCGTCTATGGTAGCAACGCACAAAAAAGACAAACAGGAAATCAGACTGTGTATCAATCCAAAAGACCTCAACACTGCTCTGAAGAGACCCCATTATCCAATGCGCAGCGTTGAGGAAGTCGCCACCCAGATGTCAGGTGCTACAGTGTTCTCTGTGTTAGATGCAAAGAGCTCATTCTGGCAAATATGTCTCGATGACAAGTCATCAATGCTGACCACCTTCAGCACACCTTTCGGGCGCTACAGATTCCTTCGCATGCCATTCGGCATAAGCTCAGCAAGCGAAGTTTTCCAGCGCTCAATGGAACAGCTGTTTGCAGGATATCCGTGTGCTATTACAGTGGACGATATCATCATAGGAAGTCGTGATGCCACTGAACACGACGCCAACCTAAAACAAGTGCTCGACCGGGCCCGAGAGATAAACCTCAGGCTGAACCGTCTCAAATGCAAGTTTCGCCTGGATCAGGTCTGTTATGTTGGCCACATATTTACAAAGGAGGGCCTCAAAGCCGACCCTGCCAAGACCGTGGCAATCACAAACATGCCAGTCCCTCAGGACGTCCCAGCTATGCAGCGATTCCTTGGCATGGTGAACTATCTTGGGAAGTTCATCCCAAACCTAAGCGAGATTGCAGCGCCTCTGAGACAGCTCACACACAAAGACACTGCGTGGTGCTGGTTTCCACAACATCAGCAGGCGTTCGACCGTCTCAAGTCATGCTTATCCAGCGCACCAGTCTTATCCTACTACGATGTGAGAAAACCAGTTACACTGACCTGTGATGCGTCATGTTACGGACTTGGTGCTGCATGTTTACAGGAGGAGAGACCAGTCGCTTACGCATCTCGCACGCTTACTGACACAGAAACACGGTACGCTCAAATTGAAAAGGAGCTGTTGGCGGTCGTGTTTGCATGCACCAAATTTAAGTATTACGTATATGGGAAGCCCACTGTCATTGAAACCGACCACCAACCTCTGGTCACAATCCTAAAAAAGCCCATCCACACTGCTCCTGCCCGACTGCAAAGGATGTTACTACAGTTACAAGCCTATGACATCACGCTCGTCTACAAGAAGGGTAAACACATGTACCTAGCTGACACCCTATCACGAGCTCCAAACAAAACTGTCTCACAAAGCCCAGCTGCAAACAATACATTTGAGGTGATGTCCATCAGCTACATTTCAACTAACAGACTAGAGGAGCTCCGGACCCACACAGCACAGGATCAGGTGCTACAGACTCTCAGCACAATCATTCAACGAGGATGGCCTGACAAAGAACGCAGTGTCCACCCATCCATTCGTTCGTTCTTCCCTTACAGAGACGAGCTGGTGGTGGAAGATGGAATAGTTATCAAGGGCCATAAAGCAGTAATTCCGCACTCTCTGCACCGAGAATACATCAATATTGTACATAGAGGTCACCCAGGCTTAGAGTCAACCAGACGCAGGGCCAGGAGCACTGTTTTTTGGCCGTCAATGAACAAAGACATTGCAGAAGAACTGATATCATGCTCCGTCTGTAATAGCACCAGACCACATCAGCAAAAGGAACCTTTACAGCCACATCCAGTTCCAGCGCTGCCATGGTCTACAGTGGCTACTGATATGTTTGAGTGGCACGGACAACAGTACCACGTGCTGGTAGACTCGTACTCAGGGTGGTATGAAATCGACCTTCTCCGTGACACAACTTCAGCAGCTGTGATCACAAAGCTGAAAAGGCACTTTTCTGTCCATGGAACACCTCACACCCTCATCAGTGATAATGCGAGGCAATACACAAGCCAACGTTTCAAGGATTTCGCCGAGCAGTGGGACTTCACCCACATTACCAGCAGCCCGGGGTATCCACAGTCAAACGGACTGGCAGAGAGAGCAGTCCGCAGTGCCAAACTACTGATGGAAAAATCTCACAGAGATGGGACTGATGTGTATCTCAACCTGCTTAACATAAGGAACATTCCCCGTGACCAAGCTTTGGGCTCACCTGCAGAACGTCTTATGTCACGACAGACACGCTCGACTCTTCCTGTCAGCACCAGACTGCTGGAGCCAGCCCCAAAGAACACAAAGCGGGTCAATGCCCAACTCAAAAATAAAAGACTCATTCAAAAGCGCTACTATGATGAATCAAGCCGCCCACTACAGCCGCTTGCAGAGGGACAAGTCGTTAGGATGCAGACCATCAAGGGACACGACAACTTGGGCACCGTGAAGGAAGTGTGCGAGGAACCACGCTCCTACATCATCGAGTCCTACGGAGGGACCTACAGGAGAAATCGCCGCCACATCCTCCCCGTCGCTGAGCCACCACCACGACAGGTCGACCCTGCAGACCTTGATTGTCAGTATGCCGATCCAGCTGCACCGGTCAGTCCCCCATACACACCACACACACCTCGAGAGACCCAGGTAGCACCTAGGCCCACCAGTGTGCAGCAGAGGCCTGCTGTTCAGTCTCCAAACGAAGGTAACACCAGGTAACACACTGTACGTGACACGCTCGGGTCGCGTCTGTAGGCCTAATCCAAAGTATGAACAATGAATATTTTGCTGTTATGGACTGCAAACCAAAGACATTTGAAGAAGAAAAATATATATAACTCTGCAGTAGGCTCCATGGGACTCTATAGTTCTGGCCATAGCCATGTTGTGAAAAAAAAAAAAAAAATTGTTCTAGTGAAAATGCTTTCAGTTACCACTCATCAATGCACTTCACATTTGAATGTTGAAATGTTTTGAATGTTAAAAAGTACAATTTCATAACACACAAAATTCAACTGTCATAGTGTTGTAAGTTAATGCCTAGCCTTTTATTCAGTTTGCCGTAGAAAGCACAAACTAAAGAAAGGGGATGTAGATCATTCTGGTGAATGATCGTGTTTGCATACTGTATGGACACTCTGAGTTACCGTACTGGAGGAAGCGCGCATGCGCATTAGTTCTGCCCGCGCTCGTGTCATCCCCCCGCCGAGTTCAAGTTGCTAGTTTAGCATGTTGTCTGTGGCAGTATAAGTTGATTATATACAACAGAGGTTTATATAATAAACACATCTGGCTTGGATTCATGGACTCCTCACTCATTTCTACAATCCGAGAGGCCGATACGACATTCTCAAAATCCACCTGCTCTCCTATCACCAGCAGCAGATCCTCCACTGTCACTCCGGGCTCCGGCACACACCTGCACCCGTTCCGCAGTGACAGTGTTGGCGTTCCCGGCGTGGGAACAGACGCCATTCTGGCGTCTCAGAACGCACACACACTGAGAGGAAAAAATACAATTTCTCTCCTACTCTGTGTAAAAAACAAGGGGGAAAGAAAATAAATAAATAAATAAATAAAAAGAAAAGGGGAAAAAAATAACAAAAAAAGATAGGAAAAACAAAATTCCCGCAAAAGCTCTCATCAAACACGCTCAACTCCCACACACACTCCCAGCATGCACTCAGAGAGAGAGAGAGAGAGAGAGAGAGAGAGAGAGAGAGAGAGAGAGAGAGAGAGAGAGAGAAAGAGTGTGTGTGTATGAGAGAGTTTTTTTAGTTTAGGTAGAATCTTTCCCACCAACTGACAACGTGTACAGTGTGTGTGTGTGTGTGTGTGTGTGAGAGAGAGAGTTTTTTTTAGGTTAGGTGGAATCTGCAATCTCTGACCCAGTTTTGTTTCCCACCAACTTACAATGTGTACAATTAGTCCAGTCATTTTAAGCCAAAATGGGGGTCAACCTTGAACAAATTGCAACAGAAGCAAACTCAACTGATTTTGTATCCTCAATATGTCGTGAGTAAGGAAAAAAAAAAAGCCCTGAAGAATCCTATTAGGGGAAAGTTTCGAAAAAGACCCAGATATTGCCTATTCATTCTTTTTCTTATGTGAATAGGGTAAACAATTTTAACCTTTAGATATCACCATGAAAATGACAGTTGATTACTTACATCAAGACAAACAAAAAAATGTATCACAAGTTTTTTTTTTTTTCAATTGTTTGTTAACATGGACAAACGATGCATAATCTAATTATGTATGTGCTAATTTGCATAAATACCACAACAGATCTAAACATTGGGTATAGCCAGGTGAAAATGTCTTGTTGAATCTTGTTGACATATAACAGTAAAATACTTAATGTTCAGGTCTGAAGGAACCCATTACGGCTACCCATGAGCATTAATACATAGAGGCAGGAAGAAGTACTTTAAACAAGCCTTTATTAATTATTATTGCAGAGATGGGGTTTTGGGGCTGGGTCCGTGGGATTCCGTTTCTGGGGATTCACTTTTTATTTTGCCTACCTTTTGTCTTCTGCATTCTCCTTACCATTGTCTCCTGATCTTCCCTCAGACTCACTCGTCCCCCAGAAACAGTCCCACGGACCCTAGACACATCACTTAATATCATCTTAGCCAGGTTAGAATTGGCCGCAGAGCCACAGACTTCCTGAGCCGACACGATTCATATAGATTTTTAACTGGAAGAATTCGTAGGGCAAGCTTCCAAATCTAAAAATGGGACTTGAGATCATTGGAGCTAACAGGAGAAGAACAAATAAAAGAATACTCTCGTCAAACTCCTCCCCATGCTCTGCCTGGCTACAGTCTCCACTATTGATACCCAAACCGTGAAGTGCAGACACTCCACTCTCATCCCTCGAGAGAGAGTCAAACAAGAGCAGAGCTACACACAGCGAATGCTTCACAACACAATGCTTTCAGCTTCCTCAAGAGCAGATTTCCCTCTGTGCAAACACTTCAGTCTCATCCCTCGAGAGAGAATCCAGCAACAACACAGCTCTTTATAAGATTGGCGCGATTTCACACGTGCTTCAGACACTTGTTTCCATGCATCCCCACATCAGCAAAACACAGTATTGAGATCCCTCGAAAGGCAACTATATTTATAACTGAGAAATTATACACAAATCTGTTATATAAACAAAGATCACTTTGTTTGTGTTGTACTACTTCTGAGAATGTTTTTTTTTTCTCTTTTCTCTTAGAAAGCAGCAGTTCTACGAACCTAAGCAGCAAAATATTCTCCATCATCTTCAGTCATTGATTAAACAATGTATCTTTTATATTTTTGCATTATTATTTATTATAATACAGATTCATGTAATATCAAAAAATATCAAGCCTATGGTTAAGAAATGCGCTGTTACAGAATATACTAAATGTAAAACCCATTTATAAACATTCATCATATATTCTATCAGAATATAAAATGAATGTGTATAAATGGATATTATTATTCATGTGGATATTATATTTATAAGTAGATTTCATGACTATAAGTAGATTTTCATGATAAATCAAAAGTGATTTATCGTTGATTCAAACCTTTTTCAGCAGTTGTCAGGGACGAGTGTGTGCAGTCTGGACGGTGTAGAAGTTGCAGATCTCTGTTTAGGCTAGTGCATGACCATGGACAGGAGTCGTCACTGTGCTCTCAGAGTTAGTTACATTTATTAAAAGGGATAGTTCACCCAAAAATGAAAATTAGCCCATGATTTACTCACCCTGAAGCCATCCTATATGACATTCTTCTTTCAGACGAATACAATTGGAGTTATATGAATATCTCCTGGCTCTTCCAAGCTTTATAATGGCAGTGAATGGGCTGAGTGAATTTATGATGAGTGAATCCATCATAAAAATGCATCTGTCCATCATAGAAGTGCATTTGTCCATCATAAAAGTGCATCTATCCATCATTCACACAAAACTCTTCAGTATGTTTAACTCAGTTATTTCTTATACAAGTAGGCGTGTCTTTAAGGATGAAAAACAAACAACAGATAAAAACATTTCTGACCTGTTAACAATACATTGTTTTGCTGAGACTATATAAATCCATAGTCTGAATAAGTGCAGACAACGGCAATGTGCATATTTTTAGATTACATTAATCATATTATAACTTTTTTAATGAACCTATTGTTGTCTGTCCCTCCGTAAGATCATATGATCATAATTCTATATTTTGACAAACAACATGTGAGCGCATAACCCATAACATGTTTGAGTGTTTCATGGAAATCATCCAAAAATATGTTGCTATTATTTTTGGAAAGCATTATGAAAGTCACGTTCTGCTGCTGCTTTCATATTTATTGAAGATTAGAATTTTTTTTATTGAAGGATTGAACATCCTAATTAACACAAAGTTTAGTTTTTTTCTGTACTCATGGGTGTAGCTTTTATTGTAAGTCAATTCAACTTTGTAAACCCTGCTCTTCTTTCAGTTGTGTGTGTTTAATACAGTTAGAAACGAAACAGTGTGAAAGTGAAGTGCATAATTCTTACCAGAGGCCCAGAAAACGAACCACGATCTCTTAAGAAAGAAATCATGTAACATTAAGTCATAAAAGCAAGTGTTTTCATTATATGAAATATGCAGCATGTTATGACCTGTTCTCTACAGCATTTATGCTTCATACATCTGTGAACTGAGCACTATATACAATAGAGGAGAGCGGGACACACACTAACATGGGGCTAGTTGTAACACACATGGTTTAAATACTTCAATGTGTATTTACTAGTTGCCATATTAACACTAGAACAAATTGCGCCAAAATTCAGAAATCTTTGGAAGATAACACTGAACATTTAACCATAGCAAAAATAAATGTTTTACTTATGTTAATTTTTTTTTTTTTTTACTTCTACAAAAATCTGCCAAATGTCTTCTTTAAAACAAGAATCCTTAAATAAACAAGAATCTTACGTCTATATTCCAAATCATTCTTATATTACAACCATTTACAGAACTTCTGTACAGATGGACAGAACTTCAGGACCTCAGACCAGCTCTTCGTCTGTTACGCAGAACTTTGGGACCTCAGACCAGCTCTTCGTCTGTTACGGAGGCCAGCAGAAGGGAAAGGCTGTCTCCAAGCAGAAGATGGCCCACTGTGTGGTGGAGAAAATGCTATATTACAAATAAAGCTCTTTCTGATTATGCTATTAGTCACTTGACAAAAGTGAGATAACAAACAGGTTATCACGGTAAATCAAGAAAACAATAAGACTAACCGTGTTGAGCTATAACAATGATTTGTTTTTTGTTGATAAATTGTGGGATACACAAGTCAACAAAATATTTAACATAGATCTAGTGGTTTTTGGATATTTTAAACCAAGAATCTTACATATTGTGCCTTTAAATACTACATATTGTCTTATAAACTAACATCACTTTAAAATATTGATTTATAAAGAAAACACATGTTCCTAATTCTGAGTATGTGAATTTTTGTGTTGTCCACTGGTAGTGCATTGGAATTTACTTAAAATGTACTTTACTTTCCTCCACCATTGCGGGAATTTTCAGTAATGTATAGGACACAACACTTCTCCGCCATGGATGGGATTTTCCATCAATTCATCGATCATCAACATTCATCAGCATATAAATCAAATCTACTCTATCTGGCCCTCCATCCTACTAGATCTACTCCATCTGTGTTTTGATCATCGTTCTGAATCCCATCCGGACAAAGTCTTTGACAAAACTTGATTTTCTCAGCTTTTTGTAATGGTAAAATTATATTAAAAAAAAAAATGCTGGTTTAATTAAAGTGCAAAAATAATATAAAAATAGTCAACTAAGTATGATTCACTTAAAAAAGATACACTAGTATACTACATAAGTGCACACTACTGGTGGAACCCTTGCAATGTGTTTAAATGGAAAACCCTATAAGCCCTTTATCACTTGGAATCTGCAATGGAGCTGATTTATTATTTATATATATTTTTCCTAATAAATGTATTCACGCACCACACATAGTACAATCCGGCCTCTAAATCATAAATGCCCGAGGAGAACTGGCCCCCGACTGAGCCTGGGTTCTCCCAAGGTTTTTTTTTCTCCATTAGGTCACCTGATGGAGTTTTAGGACACCATTAGGTCACTTGATGGAGTTTTTCGGTTCCTTGCCACTGTTGCCTTTGGCTTGCTCAGTTGGGGATATTTTGGGGATATTTCATTTAATTTTATCAATCAATAAATTCCTCTTGAAACAAACTTTGTTGTATTATTTTAATTTAATACTGTGAAGCTGCTTTGATACAATCTGTATTGTGAAAAGCGCTATACAAATAAACTTGACTTGACTTGACTTGACCATTCTATAGGCCTGTATATATGCTTGGCCTGTTAAAAAAATACATATAAACAAACAAATAAATATTATTTATATAAAATATGAAAAAATACACAAACAAAAATGATAACAGTACAATAGACTGTAACTGCATTAAAAAAAAAAAAACAGTCAGC
This sequence comes from Leuciscus leuciscus, assembly GCF_965113295.1. Taxonomy (NCBI): domain Eukaryota; kingdom Metazoa; phylum Chordata; class Actinopteri; order Cypriniformes; family Leuciscidae; genus Leuciscus; species Leuciscus leuciscus. Next base: position 38,453,252 of record NC_138740.1, read on the forward strand.
TTAAAGGGATAACCTATAGAAAACCTGTAGTATTTTCGAATAACCGTGCTTCCCTCCCTCATGTCCCCCTGAGACGAGAGATTTATTTATTTATTTTGTCTGGAAAAAAGCCTCAGATGACGCAAAAATCATCATTTTGCATCATCTGAGGCTTTTTTGGCCAGAGGCTAAAGACTACAGCCAATAGAAGGAGCTGTCCCGCATGTTTTAAACCCACCCATAGATCTCACTTACAGAATGTACAAACAGGCCCTGTCCCAAATGGCGCACTTCATGTGGACTTTCGGTCTTGTGGACATAAATTGCGCGTGCTCGCCGAGTCTATGAGTCCGTAGGCCGTCCCATCCAGCATTTTAAGGCTCTGAAGTGTGCTCAGCAGCACCCCCTTTGTACTGTTGGAAAGTTTTCTTTCATCGAAGCAGAGACCAGGAGACGTTGGGATCACGTTCAAACAAAGTTATTCTTTATTTAGCGCGGCTGCGGTTCGTCCAACATAATCTGACTAAGGGAACTTTACATGGTATCTTATAGGCAATTCAGTGGGCTGTTCTTAAAGGTGCTGAACTTACACACAGCCTTTAGGGATGACTACTGAATCTAATCATCTAAAGACAATAGAGGGAATTACCCCCAACTGAGATAATGGTACCCCCCAAATTGTATAAACAACACAACTAAGACTAGGTAAACATTCACACATAGTTCAACTCTTAGTAGAAAGTTCGAAGACTAACAAAACCCCTTCAAAGGAAACTGTTAAATCTAATCAGTAAATGGATGCCCTCATGTTCACCTTGAATGCCCAATACAGTATAGTTCACCTTAGTTTTTTATGTGATGTTATGCAAGGAAGTAGGATCAGTAGGTCTAAACCATATTCTTAAATTTGTAACCCTACAGTACCCTTGAAGCGACTTCCGCGAAGCCCACATAGATGCAGTCTCCACACACTTTAACTACCCAGGAATCCTTGCGAAAGGCCAATCAGACAACGGATGGGAGGAGATTTCGCTCACGTATAATTGTTGACATGGCTGAGAGGAAAATATTATGGCTTTTATGACCTAGATGTACATTTTACCAGTTGTTACCTACAGTTTATACAAACATTATGGTCATCGAGCAGTGGTTGATGTCTCAAACATAATAATAGCGCGTTGAATAATACGATCGCATTATGATTCATTAAATATTTCGATAGAGAGTGATAGAAGATGCCGCCGGTGTACTTGGCACGCCGTCTCTCGCTTTGCGAGTTTGTCCTCGTTTTGTTCGTGATTATGTTTTTCTATGTGATAAACTCCTCTGCTTTGATCACCTATGACCGGCAAATGCTTTTGGATATTAAATTATCAATGGACGGAGCAAGCGTTTGTGCGCAGAAAGGATTTGGCTTTGATTACTTGCCACCTGAGCGCTCGTTCCCGTTCCACCTGTGCCGACCGCTGTGCGCTTACAGACGTCGCAGGAGACGCGGACGGAGAGGTGGCTTTGCGGTGAAGTTGAAGGCGAGTTTTACTTCCTCTAATGCGACCCACTCTCGTTTCCTCAAACTACCATTTGAACGGGAAGAAAGGTGGTCTCTCACCGGGCGCCCTTCTGAATCTTCGTATAAATGGATTTTACCGGTGCGTCCATGCGACGGAGCCATATCATCATGCTATCGGATCCCTCGGCTTTGCAGACGGAAGGCGAACCTGCAGAATCTCCGACAAGTTCGCTGCGAATCAACCCTAGAGGAGGTATCTACTGAATTAACATTGGCAGTGATGAATGTGCGTTCGTTATCAAATAAGACATTTATTTTAAATAACTTTTTTACTGAACGCAACTTAGACTTTTTATTATTGTCTGAGACGTGGCTAATTCCTGATGATTTAAGCCCATTCACGGATCTGTTACCTCAGGACTGTGGCTTTCTTAATACTCCACGCATCACAAGTCGTGGTGGAGGCCTGGCATCTATTTTTAAGAATAGTTTCTCGTGTCAGCTATTATCTGCCGGCACTTTTTTAAGTTTTGAACTGCAGTTGTTTCTGACTAATCAAGTTGCATGTGCTGTAATATATCGACCGCCTGCATACAACAAGGATTTTATTTGTGAGTTTACTGATTTTTTAAATGAAATTGTACTGAAATATGATAAATTGTTACTAGTGGGTGATTTTAACATACATGTGTGTTGTCCTACAAAGCCACTGGTAAGAGATTTTTTGAATGTAATCGATTCTTTCAATCTTATACAACACGTCCACTCATGCTCAAGGTCATATTTTAGACTTAGTTTTGACTTATGGTTTATCTATTGCTGATGTTGAAATATCAGATCAAGCTTTCTCTGACCATAAGTAAATTATTTTTAAGATGTTGACACCATGTAAAGTTGAAAAACCTAGAGCTCAAAGCCAACTACGACGGGCTTTAAATGCTGGAGCAATAGAGCAATTTAAAGATAATTTTTTTGAAATTAACCCTTTTTATTTTATGGATAGTTTTTCTCTTAATGTGGACTCCTCACTTGAGGTGCTATATTCTGTTTGTTTATCCCTCTTGGACTCAGTAGCCCCACTTCATGTCAAAAAGTACAAATTTAGATCAGAGCCCTGGCTGAATTATGTGACTCGTGGGTTGAGGATAACCTGTAGAAAATTTGAACGAAAATGGAAAAAAGATAAGTTACAGGTATCTTTTCAAATGCTACGGGAGTCTCAAGATAACTATCAGAATACCGTACAGATGGCTAAGAGGAATTACTTTGCAGAAGTAATTACAAATTATAGTAGTAAGCCGCAAATTTTATTCAATATAGTAAATTCTGTTTTTAATCCAAAATCAGATGTGCTACTCCATCTGCCACCCATTACTTTTGAGACTTTTTTGGATTATTTTGTCCGAAAGATCTCTGACATTAAAACCACAATCAAACCTAGTTTGTTTGATCCTTCGGTTGTTCGGCCACCATTTGTTACACTTGACCATTTTGAAATTATCTCTTTGCAGTCACTAGCTGAGGTAATCAAACAGTCAAAAATAACTGACTGTTCATTAGACATTATTCCAGCTAAATTGATAAAGGAAGCATTTGATGTTCTTGGCCATAGTATTTTAGTCATTATAAATAATAGTCTTTTAACTGGAGTTGTTCCTAAACATTTTAAATACGCTCTTGTCCAGCCCCTTTTGAAAAAAACTCATTTGGACCCTGCTGTTGTATCAAACTACCGGCCAATCTCGAAGTTCAGCCCGGTCTCACCCCAAAACGTCATATACTGACGGGTCTTGACCATACGTCAACATACGACAAAAAGGGTACCCCTATAACGTCCATATGAGACGAAGACATAAGCGTACCAGCAGCGCCTCCTAGCGGTACCCTAACGCATACCTAAACCTACCCATAACCCGAATCGTCACACATGGACGTTAAAGGGGTACCCTTTTCGTCGTATGTTGCCGTATGGTCAAGACCCGTCAGTATGTGACGTTTTGGGGTGAGAATGTGTTGCGAAGTTACCTTTTTTGTCCAAGGTTTTGGAGAAGGTCGTTTTGAATCAAATAAATAGCTTTTTGATTCAGAACGATATCTTTGAAGTTTTTCAGTCAGGTTTTAGGGCTTTTCACAGTACTGAGTCTGCCTTGATTAGGGTTTTAAATGACTTACTGACTGCAGTCGACTCAGGGTCTTCAGCAGTTCTTATTTTATTAGACCTTAGCGCTGCGTTTGATACTATTGACCACGACATTTTACTCTCACGTTTAGAAAATGTAGTAGGAATTCAAGGTACAGCGCTTGCATGGTTTAAGTTTCAGATGATATGCAAATTTATCTCCCTCTGAAAAAAAACAGCAGGAACCAAATAGTTGTTGCGAAATTGTATACATGACATTAAGTCATGGTTATCTTTAAATTTTTTAAAACTAAATGAAGAGAAAACTGAAGTTGTGTGGTTTGGAGTTCCAAATAATCTTGATGATCTGGGTGATTTAGCCCACTTTTGTAAGCCATTAGTCCGAAATTTAGGTGTTCTTTTCGACAGTGATCTCAGGTTTGAGAGACAGATTTATTCTGTCGTTAAGTCTTGTTTCTATCATCTGAAATTAATAGCGAAAGTGAAACCATTTTTGTCCACTCGTGATCTTGAAAAGCTCATTCATGCATTTATATTTACAAGACTAGATTATTGCAATGCGTTATATGTCGGTATAAATAAAACACTGATTAATCGCTTACAATTAGTTCAAAACGCCGCTGCGAGACTTTTGACGGGTACTCGTAAGCGAGACCACATTACCCCAGTATTGAGCTCTTTAAATTGGTTACCAATTGACTACAGAATAAATCTTAAAATTTGAATTTTTGTTTATAAATCACTGCATGGTATGGCTCCATTGTACCTGGTAAATCTTATTAAGAAATATGAACCAAAACGGTCCTTGAGGTCAGCTGACCAGCTGGTTTTAACGACTCCAAGAACAAAGCGGAGAAGTGGAGATCGAGCTTTTGTAGCGATAGCTCCAAAACTCTGGAATGATCTACCCCTTTCTATCAGATTGGAACGTACATTTACTGTTTTTAAACATAAGCTTAAAGAATACCTCCTAGGTCTAGCATTCAATGGGGCATAGTAGTTGCATTTGTAGGTTTATCAAACTGAGGGGTTTATTTTATCTCATTGTGATTTTTATGTGATGTTAATGATGTATGTTGTTATGATTGTTTATGTGTTTGTACAGCACTTTGTTCAATGACAAGTTGTGTAAAAGTGCTTAATAAATAAAAGAAAGAAAAGAAAAATAAATAAATAAATAGAACCGAATGTCAGGGCTGTCAGAGTTCGTATAGAGGACCCAAAAGCAGAGGTAATGCAGTAAAGTTTATTCGTTAGAAACTTCAAACAAGGAGACTGCCGTCAACAGACGCAGATCTGTGTATAACAGAAATAATATTCCTGGACAGGTTAACCCTCTGAGGTCTGAGCTGTTTTCTGGCCCTGGAGGTGTTCTGACATGCTCTGACATTTGTGTTTTTTTCTGTTACTAGTGACATTTTCATGGCTAAAGTCTAATTACACTGTATTCAGCACAAACTCTGCTACAATAATATATCAGCAGCATGTATGTAAAAGTTTGTAGTTTTGAGATAATGACATTTATGCGTGGTTTGTGAAAATACAAAAAAAAATTGTCACTGAAATAAGGCCATGAAACCCATACTGATTATTTCTTCACAAGACTTTTGAAAATTGTATGACATAGCCTAGAATATTTGCTCCAAAACTATGTGAAAATCACCCTGACTGCTCATTCAGATAAGACAATATATTGATTTAAAATTTCTAAGACGTGTTTTGTGTGACAAAGCCATATTCGAAGAGGCGTGATCATCTCATGAATATGTAAGCTTTTTAGACCTGAGAAAGACAAAGACACTCCCCTAACTGCCCTATTAGGAGCGATCAGGCCCTGTCATTCAGAGCAACCTTGCACAGAATGAGGAGATTTAAAAAAGAATGGCTTTTAGATTGTTTGGATTTATTTACAACACAACACAATCCAAAAATACAAATGACAAAAGAGCACATTGAAAACAATGATCCAAAGACAGAGACCTTTGTGCCATTCCTAAAAACATTGTACATACCATTTCCAAGGTGTTTGATTTTCACTTTACCATGTTCATGTACAGAGACTCATGTGAATGTTGAAGTCAGCAGGACTCAGTTGCATCTGGTCCCTGAAAGAAAAGAAAAAAGTGAACATACTGGTATCAAGAGAAACTAGGCCTGCGCGATTTTGGGAATACATTTGAGATTTTTCTGGTTAAAATTGCTTTTTAAAATTCACAGAATACACACACACACACACACACACACACACACACACACAAATGTTTCCAACAATATATAATATAAAGAACACCATATTTGTTGTGCCTTGTAGGCATAAGCTATGTGCAGTACTGCATAAAATAATTTTATTTTACAAAGCAGCCTATAAATCTTCCAAAAGATTTCAGTAACAATGCTAGAGAAAAATATATTGATTATCTTATGTTACTTCAAATGTTTCCATTCGTTATGATGATATGAAATGAGATAATAGTAAAAACATAAAGCCTAATGTTTGGTGCATTTTTCCTTTCAAACGCAATCGCGCTCCAAAATATGATACATTCAAACCCACAGCGCGCTCCAAAATATGATACTCAAACCCACAGCGCGCTCCAAAATATGATACTCAAACCCACAGCGCGCTCCAAAATATGATACTTTCAAACCCACAGCGCGCTCCAAAATATTAAACATTATGGTTATACATATCTATGTTTGAGCAGATATCCACAAACAGTATCTAACAGTAAACACGGGTCTAAATAGTATAATATTCACCATATATCTAGCAACAGTTCAACTGCAATGTGAAGTTTATGCAACAATACCATAAACTAATAAGTAAGAATTTCTTACCTTACATCTTTCTTGTTTTCAAATCGCGTTCTTCTTCATCTGATGTAAATCCAATGTAAGCTCAGACGTGTCTTCCAAACTCGACGAAAAGCAGAGACTTGTGAAGTGTTTTGGTGTTTTGTGTTTGAGGTAACGAGGGCGTTCGCGTTCCATGTGGAGATTTGCATGTGAATCTCTTTTGCGCGAGTGGGCGTGGCCGAATTAAAAGTAATTAGCAAGCATTTGAGATACTGGACATCCTGTTGGTTTTATACAAATTACTTAAGCAGAGAATATTTGTTTCCAGTTTGAATCCGATCATTTAAAAGTACACACTTAAATGTGTATAAAGGTGTATGGCTCATAAATGTGTGAGAAGGATTCGCTGAGTTTTGTTTCAGTTTATAGACGTGCTCAAGAAAAAAAAGTTCACCGCGACGGAGAGGCAGAACGCACACCCTGTTTATTTTCTTTATTTTACAAAAGCACAATGTTTTGATTTGATTGTAAGTGGACACATACAAAAGTAGAAATATCACAGATTCTTTTTTTATAATTCTTTTTTCTGTATAACCATAAATGACGGAGTAATTTAAGTTTATTGTACTACAATGTGAAGAAAATCCAGCAAAACGCGGGGGCGCATTTTCCGACCTCAGAGGGTTAAAGGTAGAAGCTGTGGGTCCAGAGCCAGTAGATAGACGAGCAGCAACTCGACTCAGTCCTCGAGCCCGGTGCAAGAAACTCACAGACGGCAGGCAGGTGACGGTCCACAGACGGAGGGTGAACTGAGTAGAGAACAATGATGAATCTCCAACATACCCACGTCACGACAGGACAGGACAGGACAAGACTGGGTGTATCTCAAGAGAAACAATACTGATGAGATAGTAACGAAGAGACAATGTGAAAGCTCAACGTACAAACAATAATCCGACAAGGAGACTGAGAAAACAGAGACTAGAAGTAGCAAAGGAAATTAGAGAGGAACAGGAACAGGTGAGATGATAATCAGTGTAAGTGTTGATTACTATGGGTAACAGCTGCGGGTGAGGAGAGGAAGGAAAAACATGAATGGGAATGATTGGGTGTGTGCACAGCGCGAGCGCTGAGATAATAGGAATCAGCTGTATGTGTGTGCGCGTGTGTGAATGAAGGAAAATAAACAGAAGGAAGAGACCGGTTCATGACAGTACCCCCCCTTCAACGAGCGCCCCCTGGCGCTCCCAAAGGTGGAGTCTGGCGAGTGCGATGAAAGTCCTCGATGAGCGAGCGGTCCAGGACGTCCCGGGAGGGAATCCAGCTTCTCTCCTCAGGACCGTATCCCTCCCAATCGACCAAATACTGGAAACCACGACCTTGAGGGCGAACATCAAGGAGCCTGCGGACGGTATAAATAGGAGACCCCTCAACAAGGGCAGGAGGCGGAGGGACAGGGCGGGCGGGCATCCGAATAACGGATTTAATGCAAGACACGTGAAACACGGGATGGATACGGCGAAGACTAGGAGGTAGCTTGAGTTTGACAGTAACGGGGTTGAGAACCTTAATAATGGAGAAAGGTCCTATGAACCGAGGCGAGAGTTTACGGGAGCTGGACTGCAGAGGTAGATTAATAGTGGACAACCAGACTCGCTGGCCGCAAATGTATCTAGGGGCCTTTATGCGACGACGGTTGGCTGCTCGGCGAGAGCGAGCCTTGGTACGACAGAGGGCAGTCCTCACCCTCTTCCATGTACGACGGCATCTTTGAATGAATGCCTCTACCGACGGAACGGAAACTCCGAGCTCCTGTGAGGGAAAAAGCGGGGGTTGATAGCCGAGGCAACAATTAAAAGGAGATAACCCCGTGGCGGATGACGGTAATGAATTGTGCGCATACTCCGCCCATGGCAACTGTTCGCACCAGGACGAAGGATTTTGGAACGCTAGACTGCGGAGCATACGACCTAAAATCTGGTTAGATCGTTCGGCCTGCCCATTAGTCTGGGGATGATATCCTGACGACAAACTGGCAGTGGCGCCAATCTGTCGGCAGAACTCCCTCCAAAACTGAGAGGCAAACTGCGGACCCCTATCTGAGACAACGTCAGTAGGAAGGCCATGAAGTTTGAAGACATGATTTACCACCGACTGAGCAGTCTCCTTAGCGGAGGGTAATTTGGGAAGTGGAACGAAGTGAGCGGCCTTAGAAAATCGATCCACCACAGTGAGAATGACGGTATTCCCCATGGATGGAGGAAGACCGGTAACGAAGTCTAAGGCTATATGCGACCAAGGACGTGACGGAGTCGGAAGGGATCGGAGTAAGCCGGCGGGAGGTGAATTGCCAGATTTAGTTTGGGCGCAGACAGGACATGAGGAAACAAAACGGCGGATATCGCGCTCTCTAGTAGGCCACCAGAACCTTTGACGAATGACGGCAAGCGTACCCCTGACGCCAGGGTGAACTGCCAATTTGGACGAATGTCCCCAACGGAGAACAGCCGGACGGACGGGTTCGGGAACGAATAGTAATTGCTTCGGACACTGTCGTGGAGTAGTAGCACGATTAAGAGCCTGTTTAACAATTCGTTCAACCCCCCAAACGGTAGCCCCAACCACACACTCCCGGGGGAGAATGTTCTCCTTGGTTGAGGCGTCCTTTGAGGAGCCGAAAAGGCGAGATAGGGCGTCAGGTTTAATGTTCTTAGAACCAGGTCTATAGGAAATCGTAAAATTGAATCGACAGAAAAAAAGCGCCCAACGAGCCTGACGAGCGTTGAGCCTCTTTGCGGATCGAATGTACTCGAGATTTCTGTGATCCGTCCGGACAATGAACGGCTGCGATGACCCCTCCAACCAATGTCGCCACTCACCTAACGCCAGTCGAATGGCTAGTAATTCGCGGTTACCTACGTCGTAATTTCGTTCCGTGGATGAGAGACGATGCGAAAAGAACGCACATGGGTGAACCTTATCGTCCAAAGGTGAGCGCTGTGAAAGCACCGCCCCCACCCCCACATCCGACGCGTCGACCTCGACGATAAATTGTCTCTCGATATCAGGATTGATAAGAATAGGAGCGGTGGTAAATAAGGTCTTCAGACGGTCGAACGCAGACTGGGTCGCCTCGGTCCAAGTGAAACGGGACTTGACCGAGGTGAGCGCAGTAAGTGGAGCAGCCACTTGACTATAATTCCGAATAAATCGTCGGTAAAAGTTAGCAAAACCTAAGAAACGCTGAAGAGCAATACGGGAATCGGGCACTGGCCAATCAATGACGGCTTGGACCTTGGAAGGATCCATACTTATCCCACTGGCGGAAACGACAGACCCCAGAAAAGTAACGGACTGAGAATGGAATGTGCATTTTTCAGCTTTTACAAAGAGGCGGTTCTCTAAGAGACGTTGCAGGACTCGACGAACATGCTGGACGTGTACTTGGAGAGAGGGTGAGAAAATAAGTATGTCGTCAAGGTAAACAAACACAAAGACGTTGAGCATATCTCTCAGGACATCGTTTATGAGAGCCTGAAAGACCGCGGGGGCGTTGACCAGACCGAAAGGAAGAACCCGGTATTCAAAGTGACCGAGGGGCGTGTTAAACGCGGTCTTCCATTCATCTCCCTCTTTGATACGAACCAAATGGTACGCATTGCGTAAATCTAATTTTGTGAAAACTTTCGCCCCCTGCAAGATTTCGAAAGCTGAAGACATGAGAGGCAAAGGATAGCGGTTCTTAATAGTGATGTCATTCAGCCCCCGATAATCTATGCAGGGACGTAAGGACCCGTCCTTCTTTTTCACAAAAAAAAATCCAGCACCAGCGGGAGAGGAGGAAGAAACGATGGTACCAGCCGCAATGGACTCGGAGAGATACTTCTCTAAAGCTTCACGTTCAGGGGCAGATAAAGAATACAACCGACCGCGAGGAGGAGTGGTACCAGGAATGAGATCGATAGCGCAATCATACGGTCGATGGGGAGGGAGAGAAGTGGCCCGAGAGCGACTGAAAACCGCCCGCAGATCGAGGTACTCCCCAGGCACTCCAGACAAATCCCCAGCCTCCTCCTGAAACACAGAAACAGAAGAAACAGGAGGAATAGCAGACATCAAACAATCAACATGACACGATAGACTCCAAGAAAGGATAGAACCGTTAGTCCAATTAATATGGGGATTGTGTTTAGCTAACCAAGGGTGGCCTAAAACAATAGGTGTAAAAGGGGATTGAAAGATAAAAAAAGAAATTGTCTCTTGATGATTCCCTGAGATGGTGAGACTCACCGGCCGGGTGGTGCGACGAACCTTAGAAATGATACTACCATCCAGAGCAAGCACAGAGGTGGAGTCTTCAAGGTCAATTAGAGGAATGTCATGTTCACGTGCCCACCTCTCATCAATAAAACTAGCCTCAGCACCAGAGTCAATGAGAGCTAAACCAGAAGCTGAAAAGGTGGACCATTGGAGAGTCACCGGGAGGGTGGTACGAGTCTTGGTCTTGGGCGTGGGGAAGAGAGAAGTTGCGCTCGCCAGAATTCCCCTGGTTACTGGCGAGCTCTGGCTTTTACAGAGCAGGAAGATACAAAGTGGCCGTCAGCGCCACAATAGAGGCAGAGATGGTTTATTATTCGTCGCTGACGTTCAGCCGACGAGATGCGAATACCGCCCAGCTGCATAGGCTCAGCTTCATGATCGCTCCGAATGGAAACAGAAGAAGTGGGAGGAGTTACAGGGCGCTCGTTTCTCAGACCGCGAGCGTGACGACGCATCTCAAAGCGCTTGTCAAGACGGATTGCCAGCTCCACCAACTGATCAAACTGGTCAGGAATCTCGCGGGCATAAATCTCGTCCTTAAAGTTGGAGTTGAGCCCCTCAAGGAAGTGAGCAATAAGAGCAGGTTCATTCCAGCCCGACGAGGTAGCTAGAGTACGGAACTCAATAGCATAGTCAGCTACCGAACGTCCTCCCTGTTGAAGCACTGCGAGCAGGCGAGAAGCCTCTTGACCGTGTACAGAGCGGTCGAACACCTTGACCATCTCCTCTTTAAATAGCTGGAAACGATCAGTCAGGTCGGTATTCATCTCCCAGACAGCGGTTCCCCACTCACGCGCCCTTCCTGTCAGTAGTGAGATCACGTAGGCGATGCGTGCTCGATCCTGTGCATAGGTGGCAGGCTGCAGGGAGAACACAACCTCGCATTGAGTGAGAAAGGAACGGCATTGTGTGGGCTCACCGGCATAGCTGGGTGGGTTGTTAATCCTGGGTTCAGCTGAACTCCCTCGAGGAACAGAAGCCTCAAGATGATAGCGGTGAAGACGCGCAGTTAAGTCAGCAACCTGAGCAGTCAGGCTTTCCACGGAGCGACGAGTATCAGAAATCTCCGCATCATGCCTGCCCAGCACGACTCCCTGCACCTCAATAGCCGCACGAAATTGTCCTTCCCCCGCTGGGTCCATCCTGGTCGGATTATTCTGTCAGAGTTCGTATAGAGGACCCAAAAGCAGAGGTAATGCAGTAAAGTTTATTCGTTAGAAACTTCAAACAAGGAGACTGCCGTCAACAGACGCAGATCTGTGTATAACAGAAATAATATTCCTGGACAGGTTAAAGGTAGAAGCTGTGGGTCCAGAGCCAGTAGATAGACGAGCAGCAACTCGACTCAGTCCTCGAGCCCGGTGCAAGAAACTCACAGACGGCAGGCAGGTGACGGTCCACAGACGGAGGGTGAACTGAGTAGAGAACAATGATGAATCTCCAACATACCCACGTCACGACAGGACAGGACAAGACTGGGTGTATCTCAAGAGAAACAATACTGATGAGATAGTAACGAAGAGACAATGTGAAAGCTCAACGTACAAACAATAATCCGACAAGGAGACTGAGAAAACAGAGACTAGAAGTAGCAAAGGAAATTAGAGAGGAACAGGAACAGGTGAGATGATAATCAGTGTAAGTGTTGATTACTATGGGTAACAGCTGCGGGTGAGGAGAGGAAGGAAAAACATGAATGGGAATGATTGGGTGTGTGCACAGCGCGAGCGCTGAGATAATAGGAATCAGCTGTATGTGTGTGCGCGTGTGTGAATGAAGGAAAATAAACAGAAGGAAGAGACCGGTTCATGACAAGGGCTTTACTGAGTCATATGTAAACACAGTATGAATATTGAAACCTGTAAATTCATCTGAAACTCATGCACATTTTCATTATGTGTTAAAATTGTAATCTTAGTTCAAATGGAACATTATGTATTATTATGTACAACTCTATACATCAATTAAATATGCATGATTTATCTATTGTCTAATGCCCAGGTGGCATACACAATATCAAAATATAGAACTGTAAAAGTAGACTGTGTAGTGGACATGGAGATAAGACGTTGGAGCGCAAAAATGTGATTTCTCCTGTCCAACAACAACCAGATCATTATTTCTGGCATGACGATAGAGTCTGTCCCAAAAATACCTCTCAATGTGCCCTTATGGACTCACGCCAAGGGCCCTACAGGTCTGCACTACATGACGTCCCCAAAGTTTGGACTCTGAGGAAGTCCACAAGTCCGGAGTAGTAGGGGTTACCATACATGCTTTTTCCCGGACATGTCCAGCCGTCGAGATTGTCCAAAATGTCTGGGATTCAGCTTTTGCTTTCTGCAGTCGCCATTCATTGTTTACATGCACACCTTACAGAACATACATTGTTCTGTTTTGGTTTAGTTTAATTGTGCAAGTCCCTAGCAGGTTCCGAAATCTTTTTATTTAAGCCCTGTGTTTTAGTTCAGTCATTGTGAGTTCTTGGTTCTGTTAAACGCTTTTGTTGGTTGTCCTGTTCCTGAGTTCTGTTCCCTTATCCGTGTTTATAAAGTCTAGAGTCTAGTGAATAAATTATGCTGCATTTGGATCCTGCTTCCTCCTTGTCTCAACCACAGCGTGACATAAGAACTCACCATGACTGAACTAAAACACAGGGCTTAAATACAAGGGCAAACAAGCTAAACAAGATAATAAGGGGGCGTGGTTAATCTGAAACACCTGGGGAGACTAATAGACATGACAGGGAATTGCTGAAAATGAAAAGACAGGGGAACACAGACTGACATCACAACATAGCCCCCCCTCTATGGGCGGCTCCCGACGCCTATAAAAACAGAAAACACAATTCAGGAGGGTGGTGGAGTGGAGGCGATCCCGGGGGAGGGATGGGGGGCCAAACCCGCACAGGTAACCTTGCAATGGCGGTGCAGGCGACCAGGGCGGAGCAGGCGGTTCAGGTGGCCAGGGCGGAGCAGGCAGTGCAGGCGACCAGGGAGGAGATGACCCTTCAGGAGGCCAGGGAGGAGACAAACCTTCAGGCGGCCAAGGAGGAGACGACCCTTCAGGCGGCCATGGCACAGGAACAGACACCGGCCCAGCAACAGACACCAGCCCAGGAACAGGAACCGGCTCAGGAACAGGAACAGACACCGGCCATGGCACAGGAACAGACATCGGCCCAGGAACAGGAACCGGCTCAGGAACAGGAACAGACACCGGCCCAGGAACAGGAACAGACACCGGTCCAGGAACAGGAACAGACACCGGCCATGGCACAGGACGGTGCGATGGCCATGGCACAGGACGGTGCGATGGCCATGGCCATCTCTGCTGAGGGCTCAGGCGACATGGCGGCGGCCATCTTGTCCGGAGACACTGGCTCGTCGACGGCCATCTTGTCCGGAGACACTTGCTCATCGGCGGCCATCTTGTCCGGAGACACTTGCTCATCGGCGGCCATCTTGTCCAGAAACACTGGCTCAGCAGAAGTGACGTGAACAGCCTCTGGATCGGCAGACGTGACGTGAACATCCTCTGGATCGGCAGACGTGACGTGAACAGTCTCTGGATCGGCAGATGTGACGTGAACAGTCTCTGGATCGGCAGATGTGACGTGAACAGTCTCTGGATCGGCAGAACTGACGTGAAGAGGCTCAGACTCAGCAGGACTGACGTGAAGTGCAGACCCGACAGGAAGATACTCAGGCAGGACAGTCTCGGCGAAACAAGATTTAGGCAGGATAGTATCGGCGGGACGAGACTCATGCACGATGGCCCTTATGGCAACACGTGCTGACCTCAGCGGGGAATCAGCCACGCTGGATACCAGTCCTGGACGGTAATAGACCGATTCGGTAACTAGCTTGGTGGTTGGCATGATGAGAAGCTTCTCAGGCTCTCATTTTTTAAATGTCATCAACAGGAAGAGGAAACTGTTTCTGCTTTCATTCTCTGTCTCCGGGAATTATTCTCCACATGGAGGGAGCAGGAACCAGCGGGCTCTGCCCAGGATGAGATGACTATTAGGGACCAGCTTGTCCTGGGTTTGAGGCCTGGTGTGGTGCAACAGGAACTCCAAAGGCAGGTGCGTAGAAAACCTACATTGTCCTTCACTGAGGTGTGTAGTGAAGTGAGAGCATTAGAAGTTGAGTTAAAAATGGAGCCTGTTTGTGCCTCGCGTATCTTTGTGCCACAGACAAACCAATCCATGGTTGCACCAAGCCTAGAGGAGTGGAGGGAGACAGTAAGAGCCGAACTTAGAAAAGAAATTACAGACCAACTTTCTGTTATTAAAGAAACCTTAACTGACGAGATTAAACGCCAACTTTCTCCTCAGACTTGGGGGCATAGAGATCCGCCTTTATCCCCTAGGGGGGCTGTTCAGGAAGGCCGCTATACTGCCTCCCCCAGGCGTCACCAGACTTTGGAATGGGACGACCGGGGCAAACCAATCTGCAGAGGCTGTGGGAAGGCTGGTCACATTCAGAGGTACTGTCAACAGGGGAGGAGGCAGTTAAACTAACAGCCCCAACCACTGAGAGCCAGGTGGTTGGGGAGGGGGACCAGGGAAACCAAACTGACAAACCATCCCTGGTGGGGACGTGTCCAGGAGTTGAAGTTGTTGTTGCAGGAGTGAAATTGCCCTGCTTGCTTGATACAGGCTCACAAGTTACATTGTTCAGTGAAACTTTCTTTCAGAAATGGCTGAGTGGAGAGCAGAAGCGAAGCCCACAAGATCTGCACTGGCTTTCTCTAAAAGCAGCTAATGGACTACAGATCCCATATACTGGCTACGCCCTCTTGGATTTTTCAGTGGGAGGAGTTACCGTGCCAGGTAAAGGGGTTATCATTGTAAAGGATGAGTGCCTGAGTGCTGAAAGGGGTATTCTAGGGATGAATGTCATTTCACATTGTTGGAAAGAGCTGTTTCAGGGAGTTCACCCTGGCCTGACTGTCTTCGGTGCAACTATGTCACGTGAAGCAAAGGGGGAATGGGAGCGTGCTTTTGCTGTCTGTCAAACGGTTTCACAGACTGAACCATCCGATGGACAGATTGGAGTGGCCAGGTTAACCCGCCAAGACCCAGTTTATTTGCCTCCGAACAGTGAGATGGTACTGTGGACACACCTCTATGGTGCAAAAGCTAGGTCAGATCTTTGTGTTTTGGTGGAAAGCCCAGAAAGAGATGACGAGTGGCAGGTGGTCCGGACTGTTACTACAGTGGTGAAAGGACGCCTCCCTATAAGGGTACGTAACCTCAATCCTTACCCCATATTGATACCTCAACGCCGCCCCCTTGCTAATGTTTTCCAGGTTGACCCAAGGCAGATTCGAGGGGAAAAGGACCTTGTTTTGAAGACTTTAGATCCAGGTGTGGTGGAAGTGGATGTGCAGACCAACCACATCAGCACGAAAGATCAGCATCCAGTCAACCTGCTGAAAGGTGATGGCTTAACAACAGACCAACAACAGAAGATGGACTCACTGTTACAGCGATGGAGAGACATCTTTGCAGCAGGTGATGAGGACTTTGGCCAGACCAGTGCAGTCCTCCATTCCATACCTACAGGCTCTGCACCACCCAGCAGGGAGCGCTACAGGCCAGTTCCACCAAGCCTTTACCCCGAATTGAGGGAACTTCTGCAAAACATGCTGGATAATGATGTCATAAGGGAAAGCTCCAGCCCTTGGGCAGCACCAATTGTCCTTGTGAAAAAGAAGGATGGATCCTGGCGCTTTTGCGTGGACTACAGGAAGCTGAACGCCCTAACCCACAAAGATGCCTATCCCTTGCCAAGGATAGAAGAATCCCTCACCAGCCTCAAGCAAGCTGCTTGGTATTCTACCCTTGACCTGGCCAGTGGATATTGGCAAGTAGATGTGGACCCGAAGGATCGAGAGAAGACTGCATTCACCACACCCTTGGGCTTGTACGAGTTCCAGAGGATGCCCTTTGGCCTCTGTAATGCACCTGCAACATTTCAACGCCTGATGCAGCGGTGCCTGGGTGGGCAGGTCCATGACTCTCTCCTAATCTACTTGGATGATGTTGTTGTATACTCCCCAGACTTTGACACCCATATCAGTCACCTGGAGCAGGTTTTTGAGAAGCTGGCAGCCCATGGCTTAAAGTTGTAGCCCCATAAATGCAGCCTGTTCCAGAGGAAAGTCACCTACCTCGGCCATGTCATCTCTGGTGAGGGAATATCCACAGATCCCGAAAAGACAGTTGTCGTTGAGAACTGGCCCATTCCCTTTACCATTAAGCAGGTACGTTCATTCCTTGGGTTTGTGGGGTACTACAGAAGATTTGTAAAAGGTTTTTCTAAAATAGCTGCACCCCTGAATGCTCTCCTAGTAGGTTCTGCTAGTATGAGGAGAGGAAATGCTTCCATCAACTGGACCACAGATTGCCAGATGGCATTTGATTCTCTGAAGACTGCTCTGGTGAGTGCCCCCATCTTGGCATATGCAGACTTCTCAAAACCTTTCCATCTTTACACGGACGCCAGCCTGGGAGGTTTGGGGGCTGTGTTGGCACAGCTACAGGATGGTAGAGAGAGAGTTATAGCTTATGCCAGCAGAAGCCTTAACCCCACCGAGAGGAATGACCAAAACTACAGTTCTTTTAAACTTGAGTTTTTAGCCCTTAAATGGGCTGTCACCGAAAAGTTCAAAGACTATTTGTGGGGCAATAAATTCCTGGCCTTTACGGATAATAACCCCCTGGTCCACCTGAATACGGCACACTTGGGGGCCACAGAACAGCGGTGGGCAGCGCAGCTGGCGAATTTTGACTTTGAACTTAAGTATCGCCCTGGCGCTTCCAATCGTAATGCTGATGTCTTGTCCAGGTTACCACAGGAAACAGGATCCAACAGACAGGCCCAAGTGGAGACAGCAGTGGTGGAGTCAGAGGCTAGCATAGAAGCCGAAGACCATTGGAGGGATTGGCAGGAGAAAGATCAGACGGTGGCCCAAATAAAGGGTTGGGTGGTTGGAAATTGTTTTCCAGGAGCCGAGGAGAGGAAAGCGTGCCTACCTGCAACAAAACGCCTCTTAAGGGAATGGAGTCGATTACACATCCAGGAGGGTGTGTTAAAGCGGAGGGCCCAAGAGCGTCATACAGGGTTGAGCCTCTATCAGATCGTGGTTCCCAAAGACAAGACTTATAAGTTGTGGGAGAAGTATCACAACGCCTCAGGCCATATGGGGATAGCCAAGGTCGAGGGCTTGTTGAGAAAAACCTTCTTTTGGCCCGGGATGGGTGCTGATTTGCAAGACTGGGCATCCAAATGTTTAATTTGCACTCAACAGAAAGGAGTTACACTCAACAGAAAAAAAAACATTTGGGCATCCAAATGTTTAATTTGCACTCAACCAGAGGTAGGAGCACCCTTGGTGGCTATTCTTACATCATACCCTTTGGAAACCGTTTCAATTGACTATTTGTCTCTTGGTAGGCATGGTGACACTTATCCTTATCTGTTGGTAATAACTGACCTTTTCTCCAAGTACGGATGGGCTGTCCCCACAAAAGACCAGACAGCAGCCACTACGACACGTGCCCTTTGGCGCTATCTTATCCAGCCATGGGGGTGTCCAGAACGAATCCTCTCAGATCAAGGAGCAGCCTTTGAGTCAATCATGGTGGCACAGCTGTGCAGTCTGTATGGGTGTGCCAAAGTTCGAACTACACCCTACAGGCCCCAAGGAAATGGGGCCTGCGAAAGGTTTAACAAGACTGTTCTGTCTCTTTTAGGAACACTGAGTCTAGAAGACCAAGTGCGGTGGCCAGATCATTTGCCGACTCTCCTGCAGATGTATAACAACACCCCTCATGAGACCACTGGACTGACCCCACACTTTGTCATGTTTGGCCGACACGCCCGCCTGCCAGTAGAAACGGCTGTTGGGGCGCCACCATTGACCCAAAGGCAAGACTTGGAGGGTTGGGTTCACCAACACAACCAGACCCTACAGCGAGTCTACAGACAGGTGGTAGCAAAAACCAGAGAAAGCAGAATGCGGGACAAGGCCAGGTATGATCAGAAAACAAAGAAACTCCCCTTGTTGCCTGGAGAGCGGGTGCTCCTGCGCAACTTCCGCCGTAGAGAACAAGGGAAGTTGGCACCGCACTGGCAGCCCCAACTCTATGTGGTTATTGACCAACTACGCCCAGGCCTGCCAGTTTTCCAGATAAAGCCTGAAGGAAAAGAAGGCCCCATCAGGACAATTCATCGGAATCACCTAAGGCCTTGCCTTTTCAACCCCCCTGAAGAGCCTCAACAAGCCCCAGAGACTGAAACGGTGAACCCCAATCCTTCGAATGCCTTGTATCCTGGGCCTTTGTTGTTACCTCTGACCTTTGTGCCCATAGCCTGTGCCCCTCCTGCAGTTTCAGTGGACGATGACCCAGTAGCCCCTATTGTGAGACCTGAGCCAGGAGACAGATCACCCCTTCGTAGGTCCCAGAGACAAAATAGGGGTAGGCCTCCAGACAGGTGTGGACACTAAGACTTTGTCGGGACGACAACTGTTAAGGGGGGGGGGAGTGTCATATAATACAAAATAAGTGGAGCAGTGTGATTGATTGGTTAACCTTACTCATATTCGTTTGCTGTGGACTAATTTATTATATTGTTTGTGGTGAATTCACGTTTATATTGTTTGCTGTGGTTTTTCCTTGTTTGCTGTGATTTTTGCTGGACCATTGATGGTACTGTTTTTCTTTCTTCACAAACTGCAACAACAACAAACACTAATTGACACATCTGTAGAACCCCAATCACATCAGCAATCTAATTTGCCAGCTGATCAGATCACTCCCAATAAAAAGGACGCTAGATCTCTTATCGGCAGAGAGAGAACACTCTGGACAGATGAACGAGCCGTGTGCTGAAGCGGACTTTTGCTGATCTTTTCCCTCGGTGTTGTTGCTGGCTGGATTTCCTGTGCCTGGTGGAGCCGAATCCCAGACTCTGCAGTGTCAACGCTCACAAAGCTCCGACTAAAGGGAAGTGGTTCTTTTTTCCCACGCTGATGCGCGTGTGTGTTTTTTAACATCTGAGTTAAAGGAGGCGTTCTTATATGTCCATTTCTGCTAAGGTGACAGATTCAGGAGCCGACGGCAGAGCAGCAGACACGAGAGCATTGTTGATGAGCCCACTTGAAGTAGGAAAGGAAAGTTGACATTTTAATCATCTAAGATTTTTTAAGTTGCCGGGCTACGAGCAAGCTGCCCATTGATTTCACGATCTCTCCACTGACAGACGCAGATCGGCGCCGCGGAAATCCTGGTCCGGGATTTTTCGGGATTGGAATCGGCTGTTTGAGGTCTCGCTGAAACAGACATTCTTTGCCGGCGGCAGGGGAAACACGGAGCTAAATCCGGATTTGACTGGATTTGGGTATTGTTTCACCCTGGGACAGAATATTGGACAATTCATGTTTTTTATTGTCTCCCCTGGTTTTTTGAGGATAAAATTGTGATTTTGCTGCCCTTTTAAATTGAACTTTTAAACAAATATAATAAAATACTATTTTGGTATTTCTTGTGTCTTTCTCTCTGTGTTGGTGTGGCTGGGAATCTAGATTTATTTAAAATTAACAGACTTCCAATCTGCTACATATACTTTATTCACTACGAGTCATCCAATTTTTTATATCAGCTATGCATTCTGTTAATTTAGTGAATTGGTAAGTTTCGTGTGTTTGTGTCTCTCTGTGTGTGTGTGTGTGTGTGTGTGTGTTTCTCTCTGTGTTTGTGTATGCATAGTTTAGTGTTCTTTCTTCACCACCAATGTTGCTTCATTAAAGTTCCTTTATGTAGTCCATCAGTAGTTTCTGTCCATTAGTGGTTTATATTTCATCTGTTAATGTCTCTCAGTGAAAGACTCTCTACAGCTTCATCATGAGAGACTGAAGAAAATAAAGATTAAAGTGGAAATAATATAGAGTGTGTAAAATGACATTTAATACATCTTTATAACAAAGTACTAGATGTATGTATGACCTGAAACTCAGAGATGTTAAAACACTCACAGTCTGGTCTTCTTGCCTCCACACTGTCCTGATGATTATGTCTCATGGATTTTTTCTTGTTTAATTCTTCAGATTGTGAGTTTTTCTCTTTGTCCTCCTGATTTTTGTTGTTCTGTTGTTCCTGAATCTTCAGATTATCTCCCTCACACATCATCTCCAGTCCATTAACCTTTATTCTCTGCTTGGGAAAAAAAAAAGATTTACTATTTGTATTGCTGCCATAAAATGGTCTAAATGAACAACACTGACCCGTGCTTGCAGAATGAGTGTGAATGCGCACAGAATAATCACAAGCTACAGCCAATATGGATGTGTTTTTGTTTTGTTTTGATTTTTATTTGTGTGCATGCATGAGAGTCCCGTGGGTCAGATACTCGAGGAATCTTGTGAGCAATTACTCAAGACTTGCAACACTGTCATTCATCTTACACTCACGCTCCCACTTCAGTATTTTCTTATATGTTTAAAGGTTACCAGTAAAGTTGCCAATATCTGCTGAGGCCGTAAGCAAGAATTCTATAAAATAGGGAGACCAGCTATGGTTGTAACATGGGGAGAGTTGGTTTCAAAGAACATGTTGAAAGTCAGTGGTTTTGATACACATTCAAAACCATGTTTGTATGGCACATTCAAAACCATGTTTGTATTTGGCACATTCAAAACCATGTTTGTATTTGGCACATTCAAAACCAAAGGAAGTGTGTATAATGTCACTGGGCCCACCAAGCCTGGTTAACAACATTTGTCCCCATTGTGTCTTCGATTGAGAATATTCACATATTGACAGCACAAACTCCTGAGTCGAACAGTAAATGGATTTGAGTTATGATCGGGCTCAGAGAGAGGCATTGTTTTAGATCTTAGTTCTATAATAAAGATATTAGTTCAATAAATCTGTTTTCAAGCATATTGCATGGTGTGGCCTCTGTTTTTGCTTCATTTGTTTTATTGTTACAATTTACCCCATGGTACAACACACCCTGGTTGTAGATTGTAACAAAGGCACACCATGTATTTGGCATCAACTCATAAGGGCTGTGATATTTTTGCAGAACTATGAATTTGTGTATTTTGTAGTAAACAAATGTAGGTACTTTGTATAACAGTTTGAGCACTCTAACTCAAAAACTCACTGAGTTACAAATTCTAAAGCAAAAAGTGTTACAACCTCAATAATGTAATTTTAACCCATGTAATTTCATAGGTTATTATCATGTCAATGGAATCACATTCCGTTATCAACAAACAAATAATACTTTACATTTTTAATCTAATCTTATTTATAAATGTTGAAACTTGTAGCATTCTGATAAAATAACCAGAATTAAGAATGTGTTGTGATATTGTAGTGCACTCAAAAAAAAAGTTTAGAAGTTTAGACTTCTCTTCTGAGAATCAAGAGACCATTATGAAAAAAAATAAAAAAATAATGAAATGCATTTACATGGCAGGAACAAACACTGCTGCTGCGAAAGTTTACGAAGGCAGCTAAAAGAAAATATCTGACTATAACAAAGCAGCTTAATCTGTTTAAAAGCTTATATATTAAAATTTGTATTTATATTTATATTAATATAAAAGCAAATAACTACAGTTCACATAATATAAATGTAATAAATAATTAGCAGCAAAAGATGAACACCTTACTATAAACCACTGTAATTTGGAGCGAGAGGTACAGGCGGAGTGGCTTTATGGCATCGGATAGTAAATGTCACTTTCCTCACAGCTGATTGGCCCAGTTTTGGTCTGCGATGTCTAACCCAGAATAAAACCGAAAACTGAAACCGGCTTCATGCAACTGTTGTGATGTCAGTCTGTGTTCCCCTGTCTTTTCATTTTCAGCAGTTCCCTGTAATGTCTATTAGTCTCCCCAGGTGTTTTAGATTAACCACGCCCCCTTGTTATCTTGTTTAGCTTGTTTGCCCTTGTATTTAAGCCCTGTGTTTTAGTTCAGTCATTGTGAGTTCTTGGTTCTGTTAAACGCTTTTGTTGGTTGTCCTGTTCCTGAGTTCTGTTCCCTTATCCGTGTTTGTAAAGTCTAGAGTCTAATTTCCTACTTCTAAATTCTGAAAAAAACAGAGATTCTAATTATTGGACAAAAAACGTCCTCACGTAATAACCTAGAATACTGTCTAACACTTGATGGCTGCTCTGTTAAGTCTTCGTCATCGGTTAGGAACCTGGGTGTGCTCTTTGATACCAATCTTTCATTTGAAAGTCACGTGTCTAGTATCTGTAAAACCGCATTTTTCCATCTTAAAAATATATCTAAATTATGTCATATGCTCTCATTGACAAATGCGGAACAATTAGTTCATGCTTTCATGACCTCAAGGCTAGATATTGTAATGCTCTACTGGGTGGTTGCCCTGCACGCTTAATAAACAAACTACAGCTGGTCCAAAATGCAGCAGCTCGAGTTCTTACTAGAACCAGGAAGTATGACCATATTAGCCCGGTTCTGTCAACACTGCATTGGCTCCCTATTAAACATCGCATCAATTTTAAAATGTTGCTGATTACTTACAAAGCACTAAATGGTTTAGCTCCGCAGTACTTGAGCGAGCTCTTAACGCATTACACTCCTTCACGTCTATTGCGATCTCAAAATTCCGGCCAGTTGATAATACCTAGAATATCAAAATCGACTGCTGGCGGTAGATCCTTCTCCTATTTAGCACCAAAACTTTGGAACAGTCTTCCTAACATTGTCCGGGAAGCAGACACACTCTGTCAGTTCAAATCTAGATTAAAGACACATCTCTTTGACCTAGCATTCACATAATACATTATAGACTTCTATAATTCAATATTAGGCTGCATAGATTAGGTCAGCTGGAACCGGGAACACTTCCCATAAATCCTGATGTACTCGTTACATCATGAGAAGAATGGCATCTACGCTAATTTTAGTGTCTGTGTTTATCCCGAGGTTTTCCCGCAGCCTGCCGGATCCAGGCCGTTTCCAGATCTGACGAAGGCCCTTCACCTGGACCCGATGACAACGCAGTGCTGAAGTGCCAACCAGTCTCTCCCTATGGAGGATCCCTTTCCCACTCTACAGATAAAGCGTCGTCGGGAAACTCAATTTGCGTATCTACCCCGAATTGATAAAATAAAATAAAATTCTGAATTAAAACTATAAGGAAACACCAGTAATTTGTTTAGGCTTGGTTTGTAGGGAATTCCAAACCTGCACACATATATTCAAACGCACATAACTATAGAACCAATTCTTAATGCGCATGTGAACGCCATCAGCGTTTCTCACAGGATCGTGTTTAAAGTCTATGTAGAGAGAATGGTGTCGTCTTAGCGGCCCCTAATTTAATAACAAATGATTGTTGCAACGGAAGCGAATCAATCATAACTAACCTTAGCTGGAAATAACTTTACTAAAGAACCGCTATAAAGCCAAAACAGTCTAACGTTAAATTATACATTTATCTCTGTAAAGCTGCTTTGAGACAATCTACATTGTTAAAAGCGCTATATAAATGAAGATGACTTGACTTGACTTGACACAGAGAGAGACACACAGAAACAAACACACACACAGAGAGAGAGAGAGAGAGAGAGAGAGAGAGAGAGAGAGAGAGAGAGAGAAACACAGAGACACACACACACACACACACACACACACACACACACACACACACACACACACGGGTCAGCTGATTCACTTCCCTTTTTTAAAGTAGGTCCAGTAATATAATATAAAATGTCTATCCAGTCAGTCTGTAATTCTATTAAGATGAATAGCATTCATTTAGAAACATGGAATTTCATTTATTTCATTTATTTATTTATTTATTTATTTATCTATTTATTTAACTCTAAGCATCATTAGTAGAGATAGCTCGTACTATCAGTTATTGAAAAACACACATTGGTCAACCACTAGAAAAACCTTTATGTACAGAACAAAAAGGATATTACTACATATCCTGACAGCCGCAGGGTTGAGAAATACTGTTACTGTAACTGTACTGCGCAGTAACATTTGGTAGTAGTTGATAAGCACTGATAAAGTCTAATGAAACTGGCGCAGCTTCAGCTCAGTGAAGAGGTGATGTGTGTGTGTGTGTGTGTGTGTGTGTGTTTATAACCTTAAAGCTCCAGCGTCAGTTGCACTGCATATTAACCCTTGTGGAAGAAATCTAATATGTTATGTACTATGTTTGCATTTTCTATATGTTTGATTTTTCTGTATTAATGGAATTGCTTAGAAAGGCAGTAATTAGATAAATTTGCACGAGGTCTGATTTGACAGAACAAAGACCAGTTATTGATCTTATGAATAAATGATGTATGACCATTGTATACGGCTGGAAATGAGAAATGTGTGACCGTTATATGACAGTAAAAGAGCAAACATGTTCTAATATGGAAGTGTAGTGTTGTTATGAGCCTCCACTCAAGGGTAAAATATGAGCAGTGGTCTAGAGAGATAAGAGAGAGTTGAGGCTCTAAAAGAGGAAGGATTCCTTCTCTTCACCGTCACTCTACAATCGCTCTGTGTGTCTGTGTCTCTGCTGGCCTTTTCATGCAAGAAAATAAACCTCATCAAAGACTATTGGAAATGTTTGTCTCTTATTCAGTTCAGAGATATAATATTATTAGCCACCAGACGCTCTTCAGCTCATCATCACAAGGTAATTAAAACACGTTTTCTTTTTATTTAAATCTCTACACAAATACAATGTTACTATAAAGAAACTGAAATGTAATTCTGTGTTGCAAATCAATTATTAACAAATGTGGTAACACTTTACATTAAGGTTCATTAGTTAACATTAGTTAACAACATTAGTTAGCATGAACTAATAATGAACTGCACTTATAGTTCAAATGGCCATTAATAAAGCTAAGTTAGGAAAAGCGACGGGGATTGAAAATATCCCAAATTAAATGATGACCAGATGATCCCACAGTAGCTGCACGGGTCTCAAGCTGTCTGGCGGACATCTCCACATGGATGAAGGAACACCACCTGCAGCTCAACCTGGCAAAGACTGAGCTTCTCGTCCTCCCTGCCAATCCGTCTCTACAGCACGACTTCACCATCCAGCTAGAGTCATCATTAATCACCCCATCAAGATCGGTCAGAAATCTTGGAGTAACGTTTGATGACCAGCTGACCTTCACAGATCACATTTCAAAGACAGCTCGATCATGCAGGTTTGCACTGCACAACATCAGGAAGATCAGGCCTTTCCTAACTGAGCATGCAACACAACTTATCGTCCAGGCCCTGGTCATCTCTAGGCTTGACTACTGCAATGCCCTTCTGGCTGGACTCCCAGCATGTGCGACCAAACCCCTACAGATGATCCAGAATGCTGCAGCTCGTCTTGTCTTCAACGAGCCCAAGAGGGCCCACGTCACTCCTCTGTTCATCTCTCTGCACTGGCTACCTCTAGCTGCTCGCATCAAGTTCAAGGCACTGACGCTTGCTTACAGAACTATCACAGGCTCAGCTCCCTCCTACTTTCACTCACTCCTACGAGTCTACATCCCTACCAGACACCTACGATCCGTCAACGAGCGACGTCTCGTGGTTCCATCACAGAAAGCCACAAAATCACTTTCCAGAACATTCTCATTTACAGTTCCATGCTGGTGGAACGCTCTCCCCACCCTCATCCGGAATGCAGAATCCCTGACAACATTCAAAAAACAGCTGAAAACCAATCTCTTCCGTGAGCACTTAACCTTATAGAAAAAAAAAAAAAAAAAAATCCTTTCCCTTTGAAACATCACTTATCAGGCTTATGCTACTCTGAATAATACCTGAACTTCGTATTTTGAGCACTTCCTGCGTTGTTGTTGCTTTTGCCTCTTTATGATGACTCGCTGAACTTAGTCCTAATTTGTAAGTCGCTTTGGATAAGGGCGTCTGCTAAATGACTAAATGTAAATGTAAATACTAAAATCACCCAAACTATTCGATATTTTGTTTGATTTATTTAAATGGTGTTATGAATCCGGAAAAATACCATCTATGTGGCTTAAATCTATTATTAATCCGATACCAAAATCCCAAAATGAGGATCTGAGGGTGCCTTTGAATAATAGAGGGATTAGTTTAATGAGCAGTTTATAAATTGTATTCTACAATACTTAATGAAAGGCTCATGGTGTACCTAGAGAAAGAAGAGATCTTCGTGGAAGAACAAAATGGGTTCTGTAAGTCAAGATCATGTCTTGATCTACAATTATAACTAAAAGTAAAATAAATCTACATATTCGTGCTTTATTGATTTTTAGAAAGCTCTCGAGATGATCTGTAGATGAGGATTTGTTTGTATATGCTATGTGTGTGTGTGTGTGTGTGTGTGTGTGTGTGTATACATGTGTGTATGTATATATTTGTATTCATGTATTTCCCCGAATGATTTGTATATGTGACCGGAAGATGTTTGCTAAATAAGTTTGTGGTGTCTTGTAATCCCATGTGGGATGGGCCATGGGTCCAATGTTTGGCATGACACAGAAATAAAGTTGAACTAACTAACTATACAGCATTTATTAATCTTTGTTAATGTTTATTCCAACATTTACTTTTACATTATTAAAACAACATTTATTAAAATCTTGTTAACATTAGTTAATGCACTGTGAACTAACATGAACAAACAATGAACAGCTTTATTTGTATTAACAAACATTAACAAAGATTAACAAATACAGAAACAAACGTATCATGGTTAGTTCATTTAGTTAATATATTACCCAATGTTAACTAATGAACCTTATTGTAAAGTGTTACCACAAACGTCAAACTTTAACTCTAATTGTATCTTCGATATGTTTTGCCACAAGATATAATGCAAACAGGAGAAATGAATCGTGACGGCAGATCTGTGGAGCGCCACGGACTGCAGGAGAATTAAACATCAGGAAAACAGAGAAAGAGGAAAATGACAAAGAAAGAGGATGAGATTCAAGCTCTTGATCCAGGAGAGGAACAGATCCGGAGACGAGTCAGACACAACAGCATTTACAGTGGACAACCAAACTGTGAGTCTTTACGATCTTTAAGATAAAACACTGTTACACATTTTTCTTCAACTTGATAGCAATTTTTTATCAGCTTTAACTAGGAATGCCTGTGTTTGTGATCTCATAGTTTCTCATGATCCAGACGGACCAGCAGAGACTGACTCAGAGACGCTCACAGAAACTCACGGATCACATGACGATAATGAAGAAAGCTCAAACTCTAGATGTCACACATGGCTCAAAGATGCAACATTAAGGGGAGACGACAATCAAGAGTAATGCCGAGTTCACACCGCACGATTTAAAGTAGTCGATTCACTGTTGTTTTCACACTGCACGACTCTCTGACTCTCTCTGCACCACTCACCACTGTTTCCACTTTAAGGGGTCATAAACTGGCTTTTTAATTTTTTTTATATTGCTGTCTGAGGTCAACTTATGACGTTCGCTTGGTTTTTACATTCAAAAACATCAAAATGAATAAGTAATAGGCTATTTTCTACCCTGCCTTTGAGCCTAGCTCCTTAAACGCTCGGTTTTTATGGGCGTGCCGCATTGAAGACTTGGAAGTAAACGCCAAAAAGTTAATCTATGATTGGATAACAGTTTTGCATATTATAATGAGTTTCATGTAACGCGCGAGTCGGTGGGCGGGGCTAAACAGGCGGTGTTGAAGTGGGCGTCGATCTTCTTCTGAGGAGGCGGGGTTTGATACCCTTTGACCTCATAGATCCCCACTTTGAAAAACCTGTTGTTCGCTGAGCCTGGTGTCAATAAAAGCTTTTATTGGACTAGCAAGGAAGTTTTCAGTTCTGAAACTTTCAGGATATTCTTATAGTATGATGACCTCTTATCAAAAGCTCAAGGAAAATTTGATTTCTCAGTTCATCACACCTTTAAAAAGCTTTTTGCAACTTTTTGTCGCGGCTGAACGCAGCCCAGGATTATGAATCGCGACAGGTCCAGATATTTAACATGCCAAATATCTCATGAGCAATTCTCTCAGATCGCATCTTTGATCATTTACACTGCGTGTTTGTCACTCGCGTGAACGAGCACCGATTTGCCCATGATTTCGGGCATTTGTCGGCAAGTGAAAATCGAGGCTAAAATCGTGCAGTGTGAACTCGGCATAAGAGTGTGTGTATGGAAGAGAGATTAACCAAGAACCCATTGTGCCATTTATTGGTTATTAAAGTTAAACAACAGTGAACGCAGCAAAACACTGGAACAATGGGAACATATGAATATAAAAGTCCTTAAACACAAAACAGGGGAAACAAGAGTCAAGTCTCCTTCATTTATACAGCGCTTTTAACAATATAGATTGTTTCAAAGCAGCTTTACAGTGATAATAGGAGATTACAGTAACAGAGATTGTTTAGGCTTTGCAGCAGCTCTAGAATAGAGTTATTGTCCAGATAAAGTTAGTTTGATTGATTCACTTCCATTGCAGAGATCATTAGTTATTAACGTGACACCAGTTGTGTTACAAGACAAGAATTGTAACAGCTATAAAACCATTTTAAGAGTGATTTTCCTGTATGATGTTCTTTAACTCTTACTAGAATTAATTGTAAATAAATATGAACTAGATTAATTTTTTTAATGAAACAAATTCACTATATGTATTTCACAGTATGTCACTATAGTAAACATGTAGGCTAGTAAGGCTACTACCAGCAGAGAGCAAACCGGATTATAATTTTCAGGAAAAAAATAAAATAAAAATGTTTTGATACTTAAACTGCTTGTTTGTGTGTTTCTTTTCATATTGTACTTTTTTTCTTTCAATGGCCAAAGACGAGTGTTGATTGAGCATGTTCATCACTAAAGCTTTAATAACTAATAAACACAAACTCTTACACTGATGCAGGAATCAAGATTAAAATACAATAAGATTTTTCAAATTTAAAAAACTGAAGCAGATATTCATACTGAATTGCACAATAAGCAACAAGTATACAGACTTTATATTGACCATGCAGTTTTGTTTAAATATGAAAAAGTCGCAGAGATTCATCCTTCTGTTTCAACGCATTCTCATCCTTGGGCGTCATAATACTGACGCTTTTGACATTTCGTCTACATCGAACGCACATGGCACCCTTTAGCGTCAATATGAGACGCACAGAGCTTTGTTCGGTAATGGGTAGGTTTAGGTGTAGTGTAGGGATAGGGTTAGACCGCTAGGAGGCGCCTTCTGGCCCATTTCTATCTGCGTCTCATATTGACGCTAAAGGGTGCCATGTGCGTTCGATGTAGACGAAATGTCAAAAGCGTCAATATATGACGCCTTGGGATGAGAACGGGCTGTCTGTTTCTCATTGACACACTGACTTTGAAGGTTGTCTCTCAGCAATTGTTATGAATTCAAATGTTTTTTGATAACGTCTGTGCAGCTTGTCTGAATATGTGAGCAGAATTTAGAGAAGAATGATGTCAAATATTGTTGTGTTGTTTTGGTATGACAATGATGACAATTTTTTACTGTTCTTTTGAGCATTTCATTTAAAAAAATTATTAAAAAGCACAAAAAAAAGTGTGAAAAGCAAGTCCCTGTGACTGGATGAACAGTTATTTAGGTCTGAGTTAACACATGAGTACAGAATATCAATCGCATGAAACAGAATTAGGGCTTTATGAATAAAAAAAATACATGAATGTATACATATTGTATATTTATTATTTTAACACACAGAATATGATCTGCAGTTTTCATCTTTGTCCACTAGATGTCAGAAGTAGATTCGCTCAAACTCAAAGGCCTTTAGTTTCAGGATCAGAGACAGTGAAGAGAAATCAGAGAATCTGATCTGAAGCTCAATGAGGATCATCATGTGTCTCATATGAAGCAGAAAGAGACTCTCATCTGATCAGATTATATTACAGGATCAGAGACAGTGAAGAGAAATCAGAGAATCTGATCTGAAGCTCAGTGAGGATCATCATGTGTCTCTAGGGTGGCCATTTCCAGAACACCAGAAAGGAGGACACTTTGCGGCATTTAGTGAGACAACATTGCATAGGACTCTGGTGTACTCGCAACTACAATTTGATCTACGATATATCTTGATGTACAGGTGAAACTTGAACAATCCGAATACTGTGCAAAAGTTAATTTATTTCAGTAGTTCAACTTAAAAGGTGAAACTAATATATTATATAGACTCATTACATGCAAAGTGAGATATTCCAAGCCTTTATTTGTTATAATTTTGATGATTATGGCTAACAGCTTATGAAAACCTTTTCACAATATTCTAATTTTGAATTTGGGGTTTTCATAAGCTGTAAGCCATAATCATCAAAATTATAACAAAGAAAGAATTCACTCACCGCACTCAAAACAGCTTTGCGGCTTTAACTCCAAAACGGCACGACGTAAAGAAGAAATGTTTTCGCGGGTATGGTAGGCATTGCGTGCTGTACGTGCTAACGAAATTTGACGTACATGACAGTGGTTTTCAAGGAAATCTCAGTGTTTCATCCGTCCCGCGTTTCAATCGTCCTGGCTCTCATCTATTGTTACTGTATAATGAGTTTTCATCTTAATGTTCCTCATCGGTCATTAAAGAGAATGAAGGAAAACACCAACCTGTTTGTTCCTCTGTATCTTCATCTCTCATTCTGCAGGGTTCCTCCTCAGACTCCATCTTTCAGTCGTTTCTCCTGTGGGAAGATGGTAATAATCCCAGGATTTAATCTCTCATGGCTTCACTGACTGAAGGAGTGAACTGTCATCACACAATCCTCTCAGTTATCCAGCTTTAAGTGTTTCACTCAAACAGTCATTTACACACAATTTCATAATTTAAGTTTCTAACTTTCTGTGCTTTCTGTGTCGCTTTTACATCATATTTATCATAGACTGATTCGGTTAAAGAAATATATGGAGATTTATGCTAGAAAAACAAACACTCTTGAACTCAAAATGTATTTATTTATGGTATGTCTGAAATAATGTATCCTTCCGTTGCTCATATTGTGTCACATCTTGTGTCTACCAGGTTTCATTCGTTCATTACATAAAATATCGATCAAAACAATTCATAAACTTCACAAATTCGTCATGTGATCATCCATCCAGTCAGAGTTTTACGCGCGTAAATCTGCAACAGTTCATTTCAAATCGGACATGACGAACGAAATCATTTCGGATTTAGTAATAAATCGGATTTTTTCAGAGTTTGACCAAACATTTGAGATTTATATTTTAACTGATAATTAATACAATGAATGTACTAACAGATTGAAACAGCAGATTTTCTGCAGCGTGTTGTTCTTGTCCTCCAGTCTCCTCCGTTTCTCCTCTGACTGTGAATGAAAGCAGCGGCTCGGGTCAGTGTTGACACCTTGTGGACAAACTCATTAACACACACATGATTTAATATGAGATACACTAGTTTCAGGTTCCAAATTAAATTACTGTTTGTAGTATAAAAAACCTGCTCTGCTGCTTCATCAAAATACCAAAGTGATTAATAATAATACATGTTGCTGTTATTAAGTTCAATGAAATAAAGTTAAATTAAGCACCTTATTTTCACTTAATTTAACTTTATTCCATAATAGTCCTGCTTCCATAATAGTGAATCTAGTGCTGCTAGTAAACACAAATACAAAGCCTAAATCATTTTTTAAACTTTTTTTTTCTTTGTTTAAACTTCACTGAAAAGCCATTAAATAGCCCATTAAGTAGGCCTACATATTAAGTACAAATATGTTGAGAAAGATGTTTTTTTAAAGAAATAATTTCATCAGTCAATGAACAGGAGGCTCATCGATTTTTCGATTAATCGTTTTTTAAAATGTGGTCGATTCAAAATCGATTCTCAAACGCCACGAATCGATTTTTTTTCCATATTTATTTATCTATTACCTAAAAGCCAGTATTAGTTTTTCTCCACTGTTCATAGGCTTGCAAACTCCATTTCATAGCTAATGCTGTGAGATTCTATGTTTGTTTTGTGTTAATCATAAAATAACCTCAACTAGTGCTGCACGATTAATCATATCGCAATCACGATGTCAAGCCTACGCAATTATATGACGCAAAAAATGCTGCGATTTTTTTTTTTTTTTTATGAAATAAACAAATTTGGGCTGTTAACGCAATTAACGCAGCATCTGTTAATTTTTGCAGCATCTTTTGGCTAGTGTTACATAATCCCGCTCTTATTCATGCAAATGCTTTTAAACCATTCATGCACGATAAGACAAAAATGAACGCGCTGCCTGTGAATGTCCTGACTGTGACACACAGAAAGACTCGCGCTAATATCGTGCGTGCGCACAAAACAGCATGACAGAATACAGTTCTCTTTCACGCTTGAACGAACAATAACACACACAATTCTGTCAGATAACATCTCCAAAATGTTAAATACCCTTTGACTAGTAACCAAAAGTCCAAATAGTCTCTGCTGCACCAATTCAACTGATATAAATACTAGTGTAGAACATTTCCCACATAGCAAAATTTGTCTGGCCCACCTCTGGGCCTCATCCTTGCTTCAATTCTGGCCCAGTTCTGGCTGGGTCCCCGGCCCAAAACTGGCGCAATACACTGAAAACGGACTCAAACAACCTCCTCTGGCCCAGATGTGGCCCAGACACTGTAAAATGACTATCATTTATTGATATGGCCCAGGTCTGGCCCAGGCACTCTAAGACAGAACTGGCTGAGAGTCGGCTGGGTCCCCGGGCCAGATGTGGCTCACACCCTGTAAAATGACTCTTATTTATTGATATGGCCCAGGTCTGGCCCAGGCACTGTAAGACAGATCTGGCTGAGAGTCGGCTGGGTCCCCGGGCCAGATGTGGCCCAGAAACTGGCAGTGAAACACAAATTCAACCATTTAAAAAGATTAAGGGTTTTTATTATAAAATTAACAAATACACTTTAATATAAGCATGTATTAACAATGAACAAATAGCCTACACTATTAACATTTATTTACAACACAATTTTTAAACTACAAAATAATAAGTAAAATATATTTACTGTATATGATTAAAAGAAAAACATCACTCTTTCACACACAAACTATCTTTTACTCTCTTTAACACTAAATAAATTCCTTTTGCAAATGTCAAGTCACCATTAAATATATAGCGCTATATACAGTAATGACTGTTTCAAAGCAGCTTTACAGGGTTAAACAGGACAATGATCAATGATGCAAACAGTTCAATTTGGCTGTAAAGCTGCTCTAAAAAGAAAATAGTGTCATTGTTCAGCTGAATTCAGTTCAGTGTTGATTCAGTTCTGTTCAATAACTGTATAAAGTATATCAATTATAAAAAGAGTTCATTTTCATTATTAAGCAGCTCTGCAGAAAACAGTGATGTCATCGTCCAGCTCAGTTCAGTTCTCATATAATAGTGTCATTATTATTAATGCAGGCAGATCAATATTATTAAGAATAAGTGTCCCCAACTAAGCAAGCCAGAGTCCATCAGTGACAGAATGGAGAAAGAAAAACAGGCTCAGTCGAAGGGCCAGTTCTCCTCTGATCAAACAACAAACATGGTGTGTGTGTTAGGATCCAGGCCGCTTCACAAGTCAGATTGTGGATTGATATCATTCAGAGTATTTTATTCAGCTCCTTTTGCTTGAAGGTTGGAAAAGAGTAGCAAAACTCGAGAGCATGTAGATGTGAATTTGAGAACTTGTACAATAGATATTTGTTCTTGTACAATAAAATGTACACTCACAGCTCCAATGTGAAAACCTCTAATGTGAAAACCTCAATTGAGTTGAAGCTGGCCGTTGGGTCTGTGCGGAGGACTGGTCTGGTTCTCGTGGATCTGATCCGATGACTGTGCCGAGGACTGTTGTGTCAAAGGGGTCTTCACGCCGTTTGTTTCTAGGTCTCATCTAGTCGTGATGTTCTCGTCTGGCATTCAGGGCTGTTGTGGTCATCTGAGGGTCCAGGTCCACCATCTGGTCTGGATATGGACAAGATCGGGCTGAATACAGTAACCTTGGGATAAGACTGAGACAGAGAGACTAACATTAGCGTAGATGCCATTCTTCTTACGATGTAACAAGTACATTTAGTGTTATGGGAAGTGTTTCCGGTTCTGGTTGACCGAATTTATGCAGCCTAACAATCCTTTAACAGATGTGAATTATAGAAATGTGAGAGTGTGTTATGTTTATGCTAGGTTAAAGAGGTGTGTGTTTTTAAATAGATTTAAACTTATCTTGTGTCTGCCCCTCGATCTGCTGCCAGTCCATGATCCCTCGATCTCCATCTCAGCAGCATTAGCTGTGAGGGTTTCTCTGAACTGCACCTTTTAAATAAAGGAATAGATATTGTGAGGTCAATATGATCTTAAGCATTAGTTTAAGCACATAGGTTTAACAAATGTTGTTGCCAGAGTTCACACAGCAATTTAAAATATCGGTAACACTTTACAATAAGGTCTCAATTGTTAAAATTAGGCTAGTTAATGTGTTAACTAACTTTACCAATGAACAATACATTTGTTACAGTATATTTATTATCTTTGTTAACATTAGTTAACAAAAATACAATAAAAATGTATAATAAAAATTAGTTCAGTGCATTGACTAATCTTAACAAATAGCCCACAACTTTGATTTTAATAATGCATTAGCAAATGTCAAAATGAAAATGAACTAAGATTAATAAATGCTTTAAGTATTGTGCATTCTTAGTCCATCTTAACTAATGTAGTTAAACCTACATTAACGAATGAAACCAATTATTGTAGTGTTACCAAAATATCTGTAAAAAGTGTCAGATTCCAAACAGTGCGTTCATATTTCATTGTAAGTCAACATCCCCTCTGCAGCAAAATGTCAAGAACTACCATTTTAATAACATTACACAGTGATATATACACTTTAATTTTTTCTTTAACTCTAAAATGCACCTGCTCTAAAGCAGATTACGCAATAAATAAATAAATAAATAAATAAAATAAAGCAGATTACGCTACATTCAAGAACACAAGACGTGCCAAAGACAATGAATTAAGAAGCTGCACTTATTTTGCAGCTTCTCTTATGTATCTACAAAGCTTTTCCATTTCGGAGTTCCCACAGGAGTGTTAAAATCAAATAAATCTTATTTTTTATTTCAGATTGTAGCCTACACGTTGTCTCCGCGGGTGTAGTAGCCTACACTGTGGTCAATGTAGTTCGATTCACAAATAAATGACTCTTTTGAGAGGTTAGTGAATCAAATCAGAAAGAGTCGCCTGTATAGAGAACTATGGCGCCGAAAGCGTAGTCCGACTCTTATGATTCGACTCCTATGAACTAAACACTCATTGAAAAAGACGAATTGACTGACTAAATTTGATCACAGGAATATAACTCAATATCATTTCATTAGCCAAAATCCAGTGCACTGATCAACAGCCAACAGCACAGCAGTTTTTCTAATAAAAAAAACCCCTCAAATTTATCCTAAAAAGAGACCGTAGCTCATCAACACTCTCTCCGGGACCGAATGGATATTCTGAAGTAACGTATTATCATCGTAAACATCTGATCTAACGTTAGATATAAAAAACACTATATTTATCTTGACAATTAATACATCAAACAGCACTATAACAACAAATTAATGGATTAATGGATAAATTACTTACTCGTTTTTCAGATGAATGATTCCTCTCGAAAACGTTGGTCTGCGTCTGCAGGATCTTCCTCAGGATTTAAATTAACCGTCAAAACCTTTTTTCAAGTGGCCGGCCGCTTGTGACAAAACGAACTCGGGCCGATGGTAAATACACACAGCTATACCGAGTAAGTTATAGCGCGAGTACAACTGCTTTTAGCCGACACTGGCCCACTCATAAAACGCCGTATATGAGCCAGCGCGAGTACAACTGCTTTTAGCCGACACTGGCCCACTCATAAAACGCCGTATATGAGCCAGCGCGAGTACAACTGCTTTTAGCCGACACTGGCCCACTCATAAAACGCCGTATATGAGCCAGCGCGAGTACAACTGCTTTAAGCCGACACTGGCCCACTCATAAAACGGCGTATATGAGCCAGCGCGAGTACAACTGCTTTTAGCCGACACTGGCCCACTCATAAAACGCCGTATATGAGCCAGCGCGAGTACAACTGCTTTTAGCCGACACTGGCCCACTCATAAAACGCCGTATATGAGCCAGCGCGAGTACAACTGCTTTTAGCCGACACTGGCCCACTCATAAAACGCCGTATATGAGCCAGCGCGAGTACAACTGCTTTAAGCCGACACTGGCCCACTCATAAAACGGCGTATATGAGCCAGCGCGAGTACAACTGCTTTTAGCCGACACTGGCCCACTCATAAAACGCCGTATATGAGCCAGCGCGAGTACAACTGCTTTTAGCCGACACTGGCCCACTCATAAAACGCCATATATGAGCCAGCGCGAGTACAACTGCTTTTAGCCGACACTGGCCCACTCATAAAACGCCGTATATGAGCCAGCGCGAGTACAACTGCTTTTAGCCGACACTGGCCCATTCATAAAACGCCGTATATGAGCCAGCGCGAGTGCAACTGCTTTTAGCCGACACTGGCCCACTCATAAAACGCCGTATATGAGCCAGCGCGAGTACAACTGCTTTTAGCCGACACTGGCCCACTCATAAAACGCCGTATATGAGCCAGCGCGAGTACAACTGCTTTTAGCCGACACTGGCCCATTCATAAAACGCCGTATATGAGCCAGCGCGAGTGCAACTGCTTTTAGCCGACACTGGCCCACTCATAAAACGCCGTATATGAGCCAGCGCGAGTACAACTGCTTTTAGCCGACACTGCCCCTTCATAAAAAGCCGTATGTCAGCCAGAAGTGTTGTGTACACAGTCGGCACGACTCTGGCCCATTATCTTTTCACCGATGCCGACACTGAGCCGACAGTAACGCATTTCAGCCGGAATCGGCCCAAATGTGCTTGCTATCTGGGTTGCATAGAAACCGTGTCTATTCCTCGTTTAGTGAGATCAAATAATAAATCTAATGCAGGATCTAGGAAAAATCTAATTGTTATTAAAACAGAAAATGTTGCTATTAGTAAACAAAAACTATTTCTAAAGCTAGGTCTTCTAAACATTAGATCACTCACACCTAAGGCAGTTATTGTAAATGAAATAGTCACAGATAATAGCTTCGATGTACTTTGCCTTACTGAAACCTGGCTTAAACCAAATGATTATTTCGGTATTAATGAGTCTACTCCTCCTGGATACTGTTATAAGCATGAGCCCCGTCTGATTGGCCGTGGCGGAGGTGTTGCAACCATTTATAAAGATATTCTAAATGTTACTCAGAAAACGGGTTATAAGTTTATTTCATTTGAAGTACTTGTACTAAATGTTACGCTCTTAGATGTTAGAAAAACATCCCTATTATC
Source organism: Leuciscus leuciscus (assembly GCF_965113295.1). Lineage (NCBI taxonomy): Eukaryota > Metazoa > Chordata > Actinopteri > Cypriniformes > Leuciscidae > Leuciscus > Leuciscus leuciscus. The sequence continues at coordinate 38,491,451 of NC_138740.1, forward strand.
TTTAGCCTTGGCTACCGTATATAGACCGCCAGGGCCTTACGCTGATTTCCTAAAAGAGTTTGCAGATTTTCTCTCAGACCTATTAGTCAATGTCGATAAAGCATTAATTGTTGGAGATTTTAACATACACGTAGATAATCCAAATGATGCGTTAGGAGCTGCGTTTACAGATTTATTAAATTCATTTGGGGTCAAGCAAAACGTCACCGGACCAACTCATCGTCTTAATCATACACTCGATTTAATTATATCACATGGAACCGATCCAACCGATATAGATATCATTCCACAAAGTGATGAAGTCACTGATCACTACATGGTAACTTGCATATTACGTACTGCTGTAATATGTCATGCGGCGTCGCGTTATCAACCAGGCAGAACAATCCTCCCATCCACCATAGATAATTTCTCAAATTGCTTATCTAATCTGTCTCAGCTGCTGCCTGAACCCAAACAAACAGATGAACTAGAAGAACTAACTAGCACTATGAGCACCATTCTCTCTAGAACATTGGATGTGGTTGCACCTATTAAATTAAAAAAGGTCAGAGAGAAAAATAAAGCACCATGGTATAACAATACTACGCATGTTTTAAAGAGAGAAACCCGTATTTTAGAGCGTAAATGGAAACAAACTAATTTAGAGGTCTTTAGAATCGCGTGGAAAGACAGTATGTCGCGTTATAAAAAGGCCCTAAAAGCTGCCAGGGCTGAGCACCTCCACAAACTAATAGAAAACAACCAAAACAATCCAAGGTTTCTATTTAATACCGTGGCTAGATTAACAAATAAACAGACGTCACCCGAACAAAATATCCCGTTACAGTTCAGTAGTAATGATTTCATGAACTTCTTCACTGAGAAAATAGAAAGCATCAGAACCACAATTATAAACGTTCAATCTTCAATCGCGCCTTATAATTCAGCTTCAATTATCACCCCGAAAGAACAATTACAGTGCTTTACAACTATAGAACAAAAAGAGTTAAATAAACTTATCACTTCATCTAAAACAACAACATGTTTATTAGATCCTATACCAACTAAACTACTGAAAGAAGTATTACCTGTAGTGGAAGAGCCTCTCCTCAATATTATTAACTCGTCTTTATCTTTAGGTCATGTTCCAAGAACATTTAAACTGGCAGTTATAAAACCTCTCATTAAGAAACCACAATTAGATCATAATAATCTAGCAAATTATAGACCCATTTCAAATCTTCCATTTATGTCTAAAATATTAGAAAAAGTGGTGTCCGCTCAACTGGGATCTTTCTTGCAACAAAATGATATCTATGAAAAGTTTCAGTCTGGATTCAGACCGCATCATAGCACTGAAACTGCGCTCGTTAAAATCACAAATGATTTACTTTTAGCTTCTGACCAAGGCTGTATCTCAATACTAGTTTTACTTGATCTTAGTGCTGCGTTCGATACTATAGATCACACAATACTCTTAGATCGACTACAAAATTATACTGGTGTTCAAGGACAAGCACTAAGCTGGTTCAAATCATACCTATCTGACCGCTACCATTTTGTCTATTTAAATGGCGAAAAATCGATCATAACTCCAGTAAACTATGGAGTGCCGCAGGGATCTGTATTAGGCCCTCTGTTATTTTCAATATATATGATGCCACTTGGAAATATTATAAGGAAACATGGAATTAGTTTCCATTGTTATGCTGATGACACTCAAATATATATTTCATCACGGCCGGATGAAAACGCTACATTTTCCAAATTGACAGAGTGTGTTAAAGATATAAAAGATTGGATGACGCGTAATTTTCTTTTATTAAATCCAGACAAGACAGAGGTAATACTTATCGGTTCAAAAAAACCGCCCACAAAACCTCGCACAATACAACTTTAACATCATAGGATGTCCTGTTACTTTATCCTCTACAGTAAAAGACCTGGGTGTTATACTCGATTGCAACCTGTCTTTTGAAAATCATATTTCATATGTTACAAAAACAGCCTTTTTCCACCTTAGAAACATTGCTAATCTACGTAATATGCTATCAGTTTCTGATGCAGAAAAGTTAGTTCATGCATTCATGACCTCGAGACTGGATTACTGTAATGCTTTATTAGCTGGTTGTCCTGCATCCTCAATAAACAAGCTACAGTTAGTCCAAAATGCCGCCGCTAGAGTTCTTACGAGATCAAGAAAATATGATCATATAACACCGATTTTATCATCACTGCATTGGTTACCTATAAAGTTCCGTATTAACTACAAGGTATTGCTACTGACTTATAAAGCCCTAAACGGCTTAGCTCCAGTCTATTTAATGGATCTTCTATCGCCCTATAATCCATCGCGCTCTTTAAGATCACTAAATTCAAGGCTTTTGGTCATACCTAGGATATCCAGAACCACCAAAGGAGGGAGAGCATTTTCACATTTGGCTCCAAAACAATGGAATAGTCTTCCTGATACTGTTCGTTGCTCAGACTCGCTCTCCCAGTTTAAAACTAGATTAAAGTCGCATCTCTTCAGCCAGGCATTCATATAATCCTACAGTTCAAATTACAATCCGGCCTCTATCCAATGCCAGAGGAGAACTGGCCCCCGACTGAGCCTGGGTTCTCCCAAGGTTTTTTTTTCTCCATTAAGGCACCTGATGGAGTTTTAGGACACCATTAGGTCACTTGATGGAGTTTTTCGGTTCCTTGCCACTGTTGCCTTTGGCTTGCTCAGTTGGGGATATTTTGGGGATATTTAATTTAATTTTATCAATCAATAAATTCCTCTTGCAACAAACTTTGTTGTATTATTTTAATTTAATACTGTGAAGCTGCTTTGATGCAATCTGTATTGTGAAAAGCGCTATACAAATAAACTTGACTTGACTTGACTTGACAATTATGCCAAAATGTCTTTTTGTCGAGTATCTTCATAACATAAGAGCAATCTTACAATGAAAGTGAAGAGTTGTGACTCGTGAGAGAATGAGGCGCGTGTGAGATCCGCGTCAGCAGCGGCTGGTCCACTCTGTCCACAGAGTAAGTGATTATTTTAAACATGACGCATGTATAGATCGACCCATATTATACCTGTATTCACAAGTCATGGGATTTCATGTGTTGCGTGATATCTCTGCGTCCAAGTAACGTTAGCAGTGTTTCGCCTGTGCTTCCCCCTAATATAGTCCCAAGTCAATATCTGCCTAGGAAATCGCCTAGTGTTAATCTGCATCGCTATTTGTACTCGTTGTGAATACGCAGGCCACAAGAAGTAATTAGCTGGGGGTTTTTTTAATCACTTTTACTTAGGACATGCTAGCTGGCAACAAAGAATTCCATTCATTAAGCTAAGCTAAGCTAGCGCCGACCCTGTCAAACTAAAACAATGCATGCACTGAGACAAAAAAGCATTTGCCCACCTATCTAAATGTAGGAAAGAAGGTGAATAAGCCCTATTTCAAAAAACGGTGGAGTGTTCCTTTAAAGGGACAGTACACAGTAGCCACTAATTATCTCTTTCGTTAAAGTTATTCAAAGAACAAAGGGAACAGAGAAAAACACTCACTGCTCTTGACTAAAGAACTTTTGGAACTTTAAAGGTGCAATGCGCAAGTCTCTGAGTTTTTGCAGAACTATGCCCCCTCTGGCGACAAGCGAAACTGCAACCAGAGGTGTGCACGCTCATGGACCACACGCACACGCACGCTTGCAAGAGCAACTGATAAACTTTTTATGTAGCACTCCTGTAAGGGAGCACGTTTATCAATAAACAATCAGACGAGATGCTTCATATCCAGAGTTTTTACTTAGAATGAATTGTGGCAATAAATGAACAATTATTACACTCAACAATGCATGAGCTCTCTTATTTATATAATGTTATACACAAGTGCATGAGCTCGTATGTACTTACCCTTTAAATCAACGCATCCCAAGTTCACTGTGAATAAATGAGTGCACTTAAAGTAGTGCGCATCCTAAAACAGCGACACTCTCTATATTCACAAGCCCCAATCTCACATAAAACACATGTGACAACACAGATCATACATCGACCTTTAACTAAACAGGGCAATTTATATAAATTCAACCGTATACATTTAATCACCCTACCGTTACATACACACATGAACGATTTGCGCGCGAACTGCGTGCTCCCCAGCTGATAACTCTAGCATTTTACATTGGATTCGCCCCGTATCGCACTTCACCCAATAATACAACACAATACCTAGCAAAAATACATTTAGCCAACTAAAAGCCAACTGAGGATCCCGTTTGAGCCCTAGAGCAGACCGGAGATCTCTCCATTTGTTGAAAGCCTTCCCGATGTTGACTCTCGTCTTATTCCGATGCCTGTCTGACTCCAATTTGGCCCTTTTGGTGGCACTAGACAAAAGTTTTCTTTTCTTTGTCTTACGTGGAGTTTGCGTTGGGGTTTGGAATGAACTACAAGCCGGTCTCTTTGAATCCATCTTCTACTTTTGTCGAAAGTTGACTAAAGTTTTGTCGCTCGAGCTGTCTTCGCTGATACGGAGAATGGCGTATGACACAAACCGGCCAGACATTACCAGGTGAGCGTGAACGCGCATGACGTCACGCCCAGTCTCAAATTCCGTCCCGAATCCCTCTTATTTATTTTACTGTACAGGATTATAGAGGCAATCGCAGTGATCAGAGAAGGGCTCATTCAGCCCATCAGGCAATTGTTTAAGCATGTATGGGTTAGAAAAACGGGTATTTTTAACATGAAATGTTGCGCAATGCACCTTTAATAAGGATTAGTCTATATATAATTTATAATTAATGTGGTGCAGACTGTTTGATAACTTTTTTCAATTTCTGCATATGTCCTACCTGTTAGACAGGAAGAGCACAGGTAAATATTATTCTGTTTTAATGTACCCAAGTGTACCTAACATAAAAAGAGTTTAATATACAGGTTTGTAGCTCTTAATTTCTTTTTATTAATTGACCACTTGTAAACTTGATCGATTGAGTCGAGTCGAAATCGAATTTAGAATCGAGAATTGAAATCGAATCGAATTGAGAGCTTGCGAATCGAAATCGAATCGAATTGTAACATCTGAATCGATACCCAGCCATAGTTCTGATAGTGTTTTCTCTTTAGAAAACCAGCCGGAACTTTTTGTGTTTATTTGCACATTGTACTTTATGTCTATGACCGAAGGTCAGTGAGTAAAACTGTGTTTCACTCCTGCAGGGTTCAGTGACTGATATTAGAGCTGGTGGACAGGATCAGACATGAACTCTTCCACAGAAACATCTGATAGCTTTACTATTCTGAACGATGCATGAAACTTTATATTACCTGCACTTCTTGTGCTTATTTCCTCTTTATGATGAATCACTTGTATTTCCTCTTTATTCCTCTTGATATGAATTGAATTTAGTGAACATAGTCAAAAAAAATTGAAAACAAAACATCTTTTGGATTTATCATTTAAAAAATGTTGGTCTCTCTCTAGTCTTAACTATGGCATGTGTCTGATGATTTCACTAAAACAAATGTCCTACATTAGATGAGAATGAGATTCTGGCTCACAGGATGATATTTATTATAACTCTGTTGAGTTCTGACTGCAAACACACTCAATGTTACGATGAGAATGAGATCAGACACACAGTTCAGTCTATCAGTGTCTATCACACGATCATCTATATTTATTATATTAAGGCCCTCAGCCTTGCGGCTCCACCAGAGTCCCTCGTCCCTACGGCTCCACCAGAGGCCCTCAGCCTTTAGTTTAGGGGTCAGAAACAGTGAAGAGAAAATCTGAGAATCTGATCTGAAGCTCAATGAGGATCATCATGAAGCACAAACTCAACGACACTCAAAAACATCAGCTCCTATTCCGTCAGTTTTATGAGGAAAGGAAAGTGTAGAAAACACAAACTATAGTTGCTCTTAAAACAATACTGTAATGAAAACTGGGATTAATACTGAATAACTGTATAACGACAAAGACCATGAAAGTTAAAGACAGTTTTAAGGAATCTATGGATAATAATGTAAAAAGTGATGCAACAAGAAGCACTATAATTACAGTTATAGTGAAGAAAGAATTACAGTAGTTTATAGACTCACTTCATTTTCCATGTGGTTTCCACACTTTCTGAATCTAAAGCACACCAGGAAGATATAATCACAATAAATAAATAAACATTAATGGATTTAACATGAGCTTTTTGTGGCATGATTCTTGGTTTTAAGTTAATTTTCATATATTATTTTGTATCATTTTATTATACTGTAACACTCTCAAAATACAAATATTTAAGTCATTTCCCAATGCAAAAAGATGTGTGTTATACAAACACCCAGAATATACATATCATTAATCAACCACATGAGCAAAATCCACCTTGTCATAACTTATAGTAGTCCATATAGTCTTTGCACTAACAGATGAATCACATATCTCTTAAAGGTGAACTAAGTAACTTTTTTTACCTTAACTGAACAGCTTCGGAGTCATTGGAATGGTTATATTACTTATTTCGGGTTGAATGGTGGTCGTTTCGCACCCCCCTGGTGCCGGTGAGCGGAAAATACGCACTTGCAACTTTGAGCCGGCGGGCCGCTGCGTCAGGAAGTCTCGCGTGATATCAGGTCTCGCGATGTAAACAATTGCTTTACGGCCAAAAGAAATCTGCTAAAATGCTGTCATTATTGCGCTCCCTCACGCTGTCCGAACCCGAATGAAGAAGATGTTTTAAAGAACATCCCATCTGCTTTGATGTCGTTGATCTATAGCCTCTGGTGTCTGAGAATCACCAACGAGTTTTTACAACAGTGTTGTCAAATATCTATTCCGAAGCTGTGGGGGGAGCTCTAGAGAGAAACCTGCAAGCAAAAAGCGAGAATACAGCGAAGAAATCCCGAAGCTACTGAGTGCTGCTTTAACGTTAATTGAGTTAGTCCCAGACAAATGTATCCCAGTCCTTTGTGCAGCTGGTATCAAAAAAGTCCAATCAGTCACGAAACACTCCAAAAATACACAAGTAAACCCTGCCAGCGAGGCATTTGCTGCAAACAAGGGTATCCACCTGGTAAGGTAGAGGTTCGTCAATAGGAAAAGTTCCCATGAAAAACAACACATCACACCAATGTCATTGTGATACAGAAAAGAAAAAGATTATTTTAGGGCAATATAAAAATAGAAAGGTAAACATAGTAAAGGCCCCATAGACAGAACATGCAACAGAGAATGAGGAATTACATCGCAGTCTTTATAAACCTGAAGTCTCTGTCTGTCGGGCTACAGACTCTCATTCGCATCACAACAGATACAGCATCTTCCCTTGCAATGAAAGAATCAAGTGCATCACAATCCTCTTCATTAGTGAAGTCAAGATTCACCCGAGAGCAACAGTAAGATTATTCAACAGAGAAACAGTATGACAACATAAGCAATTGATCATGTAGGAAACAGCAAACAACTGAACGTTATCAATTGCATTAATATATCAAAGCATTGGAAATTAGTTCAAAAGAATGAGAAAACCCACTGACACATTTGAAGTGTCTGAATTTGGGTCCTTTTCTATCACATGACCATTTATTTTGTATGTACAATCAGTTTCACAAGGAACTGGTTTAGAAAAGAGAAAAATCCTTACAATGCAAACTTGCCTAGTTTCTTCTTCTTTAAAATAAAAAAAAGTTGTCATGAAAACTGATTGATAAATCATTTATAGCAGTATATAGATATTGTCACGAATTGCTCCGAGACACAAAGGTTGAGATCCAAATGCAGCTTTATTTAAGGCGTAATTCAAAGAACAGGCAATAGGTCAAACACAGGCAGGCAGTCCATAAAAACAAACAAACAAACAAACAAACAAACAAACAAGGCAGGGGTCAGAGACAAAAGAGTAATCCAAAAAACCAAGACACATGAAGGGAGAATGCTCAGAATTGCAGTGTGACACAAACAAGACTTCACAGTGAGTGAATGAGTGAACATGGAATAAATAGGCTGAGACTAACAGGGTGATGAGACACAGGTGAATGCAATCAGTGATGATGAGTCCTGGCAGTGAGTTCTGGGAAATGTAGTTTGTGAGAGTGACAATAGTCTGGTGTGGATTGCCCTCTGGTGGCTCTCAAGGGCACTCCAGCTGGTGACCGTTACAGATATATCATTGTTTATTTACTAGCACTGGTTTCCAATTTTTATGAAAGCAAGGAACTCCTTTAGTGTAATTTTGTTGTTGTTGTTTTTGTTTCATGATACCCTAATTCATAATAAAAATGAAAAAATAAATGAATTCAACATGAGCTTTTAGGCTGTTTAAATTAACCGTTTAATCTTGTTAGCAGTGTGAATCTATGGAACAAAACAATAAAGATGCTTGAAAAAGGAATTTTATGGCCAAACCCATCAGTGAAACTTCTATTGAAACCAACTTTCCAGTTTTCAGTTTCTGAACTTATTGCATGACAGACTGTCAACAAAGAGGAGATTGTGTTTTGCTATAAAGCATCATTGTTTTGGAGTTTGATGCAATGAGCATCTTACACAGTTATACAGCCCTCTGTTGTCCCAGTCTGAGAACAAATACATAATGTTTTACTGTAAACCCTAATGCTCAAAACAATGAATTGGTTTGAATAGGGTAAATTTTAATTAAACAAATTAGTTCAATCAAATGAACTTTTATGGGTATTTAGAACTTTCACAAATGGAACACTTCATGTGCGATTGTCATATAGTTTTTAAAAATATTTGAATTTCAGCCTAATAGTGATACTTCACTGAATTGCAAACTTCTCATATGTTTTGTATGTTTTAAAAATTCAAAATGCTGTATTTGTATTTAAATAAAAATTGTCCACACAGTATTTGGTATTTTATTTTGATACATTTCAACTGAAGTATTTTGTGTTTTTATTTTAAATGCATTTTCATGTATTTATGCCCATGTATTTATGTCTCAATAATGCCACGTTAAGCTTTTTTCATGTGAAGTTGTCAGGGCGAGGCGAGGACTCAATATGCAGGAATAATGGGTTTTATTTTAATTACAAAAATAAAACAAAACAAAAACTGAAAACAAGAGAGGTGAGACTTGGCACAAGGAAACATACAAGCCATGTGCTCACACCAAACATGACTAAAGCACAGCACATGGCCTGCAAACACAATCACAAGCCATGTGCTCACACCAAACATGACTAAAGCACAGCACATGGCCTGCAAACACAATCACAAGCCATGTGCTCAAAACAAGTAACAAACATCGAGAAAATGAGAACTCATAAGCCACATGTTCACACAGCACATGACAACATGAAAACACACAGCCAGATAAACACAAGCTGTGTGCATGAAAGCATGTGGCCAATGTAAACACGAAGCACGTGTTCGTGAACACAACAACAAGTGACAGAACCCTGACAGGGGAATATTCATAAGGCAAAAGGAGGAGGAGGGGGTTTTACTTAGCCTATAAAATACTAAACAACAGCAGAGATGTCAGACCTGGACATTTCCTTTTCAGCTGATCAGAAGGTTATTAAAACACCTTTATCTTTATATTTTTGATATTTTTATGAATTACTTCATTTAAACTGGACATTTATGTTTGTATGTTTTGCATTAAAAAAAAAGAATAATTAAATGGACAAGAGAGAAAGAGAAAATGGCGAACAAAAAGGACAAAAAGTTACGATCTTCTGAACCAAAGAAGCCGAGTCTAGTCAGACAGAGCAGCATTAATAGCGGCAAACCAAACTGTGAGTATTTATGATGTTTAATATCAAACTGTTATATTTCATCATCAGCTGTGTTTCATCTGCCTCTCTGTGTCTTCATATTTCTCTATATGAACTATATAGGAAAAGCAACATTTAAATTTACACTTGTGGTCATAAGTTTCAGATTGCTATTATTGTCTTGTGGATTATGTAAATATCTGTTATTTGAAATTCAGTTCAAGTCTATTATGCTTAATCAGGGCAGGACTTTTTTTCCTTTTTTTTAAGGAGTTATAATGATCCTTATTTGGTTAAAATGATTCACATGTTGCAGATTCTGCCGGGTTCATGTAAATGTATGTCCACAAGTGCATGACGCTTAAGTGACACTGATTCATCAGTTCATCCAATCAAACATGATACGCTGTATGAAAGCTATAAGCAGATGTTTGTGTTTTCCATTCCCAGTTTCTCACATTGCACAGAATCATTCTGGTGTTTCACTGAGTCGCAAAAGAGGTAAGACACACATATTATATACAGAGAATAAACATAGTTTACTCTATGTAGAACTGATGAACAAATCTGGTGCTATATTGATCTCTGTGTATGTTATATTTCTGAAAGTATTTTTTTCTCTTTTTAGAAAACAGCAGTTCTTTTCATCTCACCTACGAAATATTCTTCATTTGACCCAAAACTGCTTGTTTTGCGTTCATTTTCTCATTGTACTTTATCATTTAATAAATAAAAATCAGCAAGAGAGAGAAGAGTTTCGACTGTGAACAATGTTGCAGGTTTCTGTTATGATGGAAGTATTATTGGAAAGACCAGACATGAGCTTAACAAAAACAGTGTTTGTTTGTGAAGGCTTTGTAAGGTTATTCCTCAGTAATGGGTACGGAAATCAAAAAGCCAATTGATAACTTCTGTGCAGCTTTTCTGACAAACACATGAGAAATGTTGTGGAGACTGATGCCGAAATGATATCATGACACCAGTGATGTCACCAGCAGAACATTCAGCTCTAAACACAAAGAGCTGCATTTATCTGATTATCAAAAAGTGTAAAAAGACCTCACTGTGGACCACCATGACTGAAAGAATACCTTGAAGTTCCAGTGGAAAATTACACTGTATCTGTTGACACTACAGAGGCAAACAAATGATGTCACTTACAAAGGCTTCGAAAGCCCCCTTTTGCTCTGAAAGTTTAGAGAAGTTCCCAAACGTAATTTCAGGAGTGAAACCATATTTCAATTAGTTTCAACTTCAAGTAGTTGCTCACCTTGCTAATCTAGAGTAGCCAGTTAAGCAATGAGTTGTTTTTTTTACAAAGATATATAAAGAACTTAGGTTTTATTATTCAGTAAAACGATATGTTATTGTGAATATTATTGTCACTTGTTCATCATTGTGTCAGTATTTCATTCGCTGACTTTAGCTGAAGCTTCTCTGTGCGAAGAACAACATAGTGATGAAACACGTTTGTCCGCTCAGGGCCACCGTAGAAACATGTGGATGTAAGCGGACCCGCGGTGTGTGTAGAGAGAAATGCCTCATTCTAAGCTAATAAACACATAACGGTTCATTAAGGTCTTTATACACCACTGAAAACATAGTTATGTATATGATATTGCATTTCTGTCAACAGATCCTCCTAAATATTACTCAATGCACCTTTAACCATGTGTTCATGGTGGTTGTCTTATGTTGTTGAATGTTCCCTGTCTTGTGTTGAACAATCTGCAATAATAATAATAATAAATCATACAGTAAAGTGCATGGTTTTGAAAAATCTACAGTTGATAATTAGTAGCCTATTACAGCAGATCAACAGCTGAGAGAAGATCAATAGACATTAACTGTATCAATAAAAATCATCAGTATAACTTTGAACAATGTGTGTTGTGAAAAGGCTACATAAGTGAAAACTATAAATAGCTATTTAAAAGGTTTATAAGCTTTTTAGTACTTTTTTGTTGTATTTTATATATCTTTCATTATCATCTATATAGTATTTTGTATAAATGTGCATATTTAATGTTATTGACATTTAAAGGAAATGTAACCACATATTTATGAATCCATATCTCACACTATCCTGTATATACTGTGATGAAGAATGACTGCAGTGTTTGTCATATCTCAATGTTTATGATGAGCTGTTGTTGTTGTTTTTCAGTGGTTTGATGATCATGTGTTACAGTGGATCAGGTTCAGTGTTCAGTGTGTGTGTAGAAACTGCATTAGCGCCACCTACTGAGGATCAATGACACTACAACTATCATTACATTATTAAATCATTACTATCGCCCTTTTATTGTAATAAAGTCTTATTAACTTTAAGTTATAACAAAATATTAATAATAAAAATGGTGCTAAAAATAAAAACACTATTGTTAGAGTAGATTTAAGGGTTTATTTTCATTCACTCTTTCTGTTCAGCTGCCAGAACAAAGTGATCACATTCAACTAAATATAAAAAGGACTTTATAAACTGATCCATGTTGAACACAGCGCTGTTGTTTTAATTAGCTTCTAATTAATAAGGGTTTAAATATAGAAACTACAGTTAATCTGCATTCTGCTGGTATTTGGAACATAATTAGTAAATGCTGGTCAGTTCTGAAGATTTGATTAATTCGAGACTACAGAAGAATAGCAACTGCATTACACAGAATTCAGTTTTTTGATATAAAGATAAATGTTTGTCCACTAAAAGACGCAACTAAATTTTCACTGCATGCAAACTCAATAGTATTCTTCTTTCAGATGAATATAGCCTAATCAGAGCTATAAAAAAAATGTCCTGCCTCTTCCAACTTTATAATGGGAACTATATAAATATAATTTTAGTTTTTGGACGTCCATCAAAGTGCATCCATCCATGATAAAAGTGCATATATCCATGATAAAAGTGCATCTAGCCATGATAAAAGTGCATCTAGCCATGATAAAAGTGTATCTAGCCATGATAAAAGTGTATCTAGCCATGATAAAAGTGTATCTATCCATGATAAAAGTGCATCTATCCATCATAAAAGTGCATCTGTCCATCATAAAAGTGCATCATCCATGATAAAAGTAGGGCTGGGTACCGAACTTCGATACTTTTATGGTATCGAAAAAAATACTCCAATTCTATGAGTATCGAAAAATTCTTTATCTTTCGGTGCCAAATTTCGGTTCCATCTGAGCGCGTAAGCGCAAGCTTATCTGTCCTCTCTGCATATTGACAAAGAGCGGAGCTCCGACCCACACACACACGGAGAGGTGCGGACGGATTAAACTGTTTGCAGTTTTGCTGAAGTCACAGAGAGTCACGGTTGGTCTCAAGTGTGGTAACAGTTTTTTAAAACTTCACGCAGACAGCGTTTGCTGCGATATGATATTAATTTAATGGCGAGCAGAAAGCGGTCGCGGTGCTGTTGACGTTACACTTCCTCTTACTAAACAAGCAGCCACAATGGTGTTTTCTCTCCCCTGATGACTGACTGACAGGCAGTCATTTTATTAATGTTAGGCTATGTCTACATTAATCCGGATACATTTGAAAACGGTGTTTTCGTTTATAAACGCTCTCCGTCCACACTAGCGTTTTCAGGCGTTTTCGGACGTTTCAGTGTGGATGAGAAACTTTTGAGAAACGCCTGAAAACGCTTAATTCACCTTACTGCGCATGTGTTAATCCCCACCAAAGATCACTGATATGATTCAGATGGAAAAATAAATAATGAAGTTATCGAAGTTATCGCGCAATTCGTCTGACAGGATAATTTTATTTAGTAAAATATCTCACCATTCACTGATGCGGTCCAGGTCGCACGCAGTCACCGTATGTTTGGTCTAAAACGCAACTGCTCTCATGTATTGCCGCGTTTTCAAATGTATCCACTATGGAGTGCGTTTTCAAAAAAGCTTCATTTTCATTAATAAAAACGCCGTCTCCGTGTGGACGGAAGGCCAAAACGGAGAGAAAAATATACGTTTTGTGGACATGCTAAGTGAGTAGTTTTACCAGATTTTTTATTTTATTTTGATAACTGTTTTGATTCACAATTAAGGTGGAAAATAAAAGCTTTGTGTTTAATGTATTTTTGTTGATGTTGAAATTAATTTTAAAACATATGGTATCGAAAAAAGTATCGTTAGGAATCGGTATCGAAACTGAGGTATCGAAATTGGCACCGGATCGAAAAATTCTGAACGATGCCCAGCCCTAGATAAAAGTGCATCTATCCATCATAAAAGTGCATCTATCCATCATAAAAGTGCATCTATCCATGATAAAAGTGCATCATCCATCATAAAAGTGCATCTGTCCATCATAAAAGTGCATCATCCATGATAAAAGTGCATCTATCCATGATAAAAGTGCATCATCCATCATAAAAGTGCATCTGTCCATCATAAAAGTGCATCATCCATGATAAAAGTGCATCTATCCATCATAAAAGTGCATCTATCCATGATAAAAGTGCATCTATCCATGATAAAAGTGCATCATCCATGATAAAAGTGCATCTATCCATCATAAAAGTGCATCTATCCATCATAAAAGTGTATCTATCCATGATAAAAGTGCATCATCCATGATAAAAGTGCATCATCCATGATAAAAGTGCATCTATCCATCATAAAAGTGCATCTATCCATGATAAAAGTGCATCTATCCATGATAAAAGTGCATCATCCATGATAAAAGTGCATCATCCATGATAAAAGTACATCTATCATCATAAAAGTGCATATATCCATCATAAAAGTGCATCTATCTATGAAAAAAATGCATCTATCCATGATAAAAGTGCATCTATCATCATAAAAGTGCATCTATCATCATAAAAGTACATCTATCATCATAAAAGTGCATCATGTCCATCATAAAAGTGCATCTGTCCATCATGTCCATCATAAAAGTGCAAGACAGCTTGCATCACAATAGGTGTAATTGTGATTGTCAAAACATTTAGTAACTAAACAGAATTTTATTAAGTTTAGTGACAACATGTTACAATGTTTACATGGTACAATGACTGGTAGGCTTCTGTTTTTTATTATAAGGGTTAACACAACTTTCACTTTCAATTCAATTCTTGGGATTTGATTTCAATCTTGATTCAATATTGACTCATTTGGATAAATATTAGTTAGGCTGCAGTACATTTCTCAAGAATTTTTTTTTTATCTCACATAATGCTGTAAACATACAGAGAACTCTATCAGCTGGTATTATTAAAGGTTACTGAGAACAGGCGCGCTCAACTCCCAAACCGTTTGTGGGTGCGAGTTATAAAGAAGTTATCAAATAAAGATGAAAAACCGCACTCTCTAATTATATCTCATATATTTATTTATACCATGTCCACACAGACGTGTTTCAGCCTAAGCCATCATCAGTGTGTGGTGTGAAACACCAAAAGGATTGCTTTTTAAACATCACAGGTGAACCCCATTAACGTCATCAAATCATCTGCACCGTCAGGTTACCAACATTGTAGAAACACACAAGGAATAACACAACAAAACAGGCCATAGATAATGCTCACATGTAACCCTTATGAACAATTACCAAAAAATGAAAAAATACGAGTCAAAAAATAAGAAAATAATAATAAAAGAAAAAGAAAAAAGTTAAATAAATTGAATTAAATAAAAACATAAGTATATGACTGTTTCCTTTCTAAAGGTTACGATAATACAAATCTCGACTCAAGTTTGGATAGGGTACGCGGCATTGAACGAGAATCACTTTTTAAGAAAAATACACCCATTTCAGATAATCGAGTTGTCTTATCTACGACATTTTCTCCCCTTTCGGGTGAGATTAAATCAATAGTGAATAAGCATTGGCATGTTTTATCTAGTGACACACAGATCAGCCAGTCTTTTCAAAACCCTCCACTTTTTGCCTATAAGAGGTCGCATAATTTGAGAGATACGCTGGTTAGAGCTGATTCTTACACTCCACCTACCAATTGGCTTACAGCCCTTGATCCGGGCAATTTCCCTTGTAGGAGTTGC
Organism: Leuciscus leuciscus; assembly: GCF_965113295.1. Taxonomy (NCBI): domain Eukaryota; kingdom Metazoa; phylum Chordata; class Actinopteri; order Cypriniformes; family Leuciscidae; genus Leuciscus; species Leuciscus leuciscus. The sequence goes on from NC_138740.1 coordinate 38,507,184, forward strand.
GTGAATTGTAATGCGATGATTTTAGGTAATTCTTTTTCACATCCACGGACTGGCAAGACATTCTCTGTGAGAGGGAGAATTACTTGCCGTATGTCCTTTGTTGTGTACTTACTTAAATGCCCATGTGGGCTTTGTATGTTGGTAAAACAAAAAGAGTTAAGAATAAGATTACACGAACACAAAAGTAACATACGTAATCACGACATTAAGTCACCTGTGGCTAGACATTTTAATGAATTTGGGCATATTTGTACTTTGAAATTTCAAGGCATCGAATTAGTTAAATCTCTTCAACGGGGTGGAGATAGGGAGTGCTATCTCCTTCAACGAGAGGCTTTTTGGATTTATATGCTTCAAACAGTACACCCCAATGGTTTAAATGAAGAAGTGGCTTTAAATTGTTTTTTGTGAAACAATTTAATCTGAAATCAATTTAATCAATTTAATTCTTATGTTTAAATTTGTGTTCAATTTATTTAATTTGTTAATTATTTTTTTCTTTTCTTTTTTAAAGGTTAAAAATAACAAATTAAATTGAATATAATGCGGTTTTCATTATAACAACAATTATTTAATGGCACAAGTAAAAAAAGAATAGTGCACATATTTAGCTAAATACTCCTCTCTATTGCTATTTTTTCTAGTCAACTAACGTGCTGGTCATTAAATGGCTTTCCTGAGGTAAATGTAACGTTCTGTGCTGTAATTGTTCTCCTGCTGTTTTATTACACAATGCAATCACGCAGGGCCGTTCCCACAGTGTCACCACCACTCGAGTTCCCTTGAAAGGGAAATATTCCTTTAATGCTCATGTAAATATAGCCTCAGTAAAATAGCCTAAATATTATTCGTGCACTAAGGTAAGCCACATGACTACACACAGTTTACTTCTCTCTGTACTTAGTGGAAAAAAGTAAATATTGGATGACTGGGATGTTTGAGTCCAGAAAACTTAAATCAACAATGACTTTGCCGTGTTGACGCATATAAAATACACAATAATACACAGTGGATAAACCAGAAGATTATGAAGATTAAGTTGATTGTGAGGGTTGACGAAGCTATTACTGTCCCGTTCTGCACTGTCACAGAAGTTTATCAGTGGTGCGTGTTTTAACATTGCCAATTTAAATATTCATGTCTCAGATGGCGTTAACACTGAATTGAGTTTTCCTTCTCATCTTCTTGCGCTTGAACACGCAAATTCACACAAATGATGTCAAAATTCTCTCCTAGAATCGAGGATTCTAGTAAACATAGTCAGTTACGTCTAAACTGAATGTCAACGGTTTATTGGAACTGTGCATTGTTCTTAAAGTGACAGGAGCCTAATATTCCTGCTGCTGTCTGTGTTTTTAATGTTAATCAAACAACAAAAGACAAAGAAAAAAATCACTCACTGCTCTTGACTGAATAACCTTTGTAACTTAAATAATGATTAATCTTCAGGTAGCACTTTATTTTACAGTCCTGTTCCTCATACATATACTTTAACCCATGCACTTATATAATATATATAATACATATAATGCCCAGTACTTTCTTAGCTAAGTACACGAATTACACGCAAGTACACATACTGTAAAATAAAGTTCAACCAATCTTTATTTAATGTTCAGTTTAGATTATATGCAGTGTTATTTTACATTAGATTACTTTATTCAATTTCTGTACCTGAAAACTACTGTTAGACCTGAAAAGCACTGTTCATTTAATTTGTATCTTTGTTCTATTGTATTTTTTTTTGTGCTATTGCTTGTAATTTGATTATTTGTTCTTTACTTGTTCTTAATAATCTTAGTTAGGCTAGTAGGTTTTGCTGTGGTTTCAAAACTGGAATCTAGAATTGTGAAATTTCACTTGTATCTAAAATGTGTGAAGATTTTGGTAGAGAACAAGTAAAACTGTTAACCACTGGGCCAGCAGAAAAACATCCTTGGCGTTGAGCCCTGATATAATGACTGAATGAATACATGTCAGACCAATATTTGGTCATTTTTAGAATATCAATAGTATAAGAAATTATGGTCTGTTCCAAACCACTTCAACTCCAATATATATATATATATCAAAATGTTCCTTCACTTAAAAGAGCTTAATTATCATATAGAGACGATTACATCCAATCTCAGTAATATGAAAATAGTATCACAGAGGCACAGGTGTCACCTATAGCTTGGGAGTGACTGAGGGCAATCGAGAACCATCTTGATTAAAGGGACTTCAAACAATCTTATCACTTTAACCTTTGGCTGTTCTTATTTGAAAGAATAACAGAGAACCTTCTGTGGGACACTAGGGACCATGGGGTGTCTCAATTTCATTAACATACAGACCACAGCTGTTGCAAGAAGAGCAACTTCATTTACATTAAGACCAGGATAAAAGGTTTAGGATGGGGTATGTTCGGGGTTCATTCTGACGCCGGTGAACCCAAGGTGCTTCGTGTACCTTGCCACTATTACTATGCTGTAATAAACTTCATTTTTTGAGATCTTCGACGTCCACTTCAATTTCTTACAATAGCCAATAACTGCATCTGCTTGCCTGACTAAAAGAGGCATCATCTCTTTCGTGTCAATTCAATAAATATTTTGAAAGAAAAAATAGTGTTAATTTTATTTCAGGAATTTGTGCATTTGCCATCATTAAATGACTATAACAGCCATCTGACACTGGCTGTCTACATATCTTCTTGTATCAGTCATAAAAAAAAAACACAAACTGTTTGACCAAAACCTTGTGTATTCAGTTTAATTATACAGTACATCCTGAAACTGATCAGTAATATCTTATGGTCTAATGTCACATTCTGTATACATATCCGGGTTTATAGTTGACAGAGGGTGGGGTGGGGGGGGTGGGGGGGGTGGGGGGGGGGGGGGGGGGACGGGAGGCGTGTCTAAAGCTGCTCTCCAAAGCTAAAAAACTCTCAAGCTCAGACTGCACAAACAGAGATCTCAGAGCTGCAGAGGAGATTCTTTTTACAAGGTTACAATTACTTTATTCTTTTAAAAAATGCATTGAAATCTCAAAATGAAACTGAAATGTAAATCTGTATTGCAATAAATAAATAAAATTTAACTTTAACTCTTACATTGCACCTCTATTGTCTGCAACAGATAATGCACAAACAGAATTTAAGAGAAATTAATGCATGGCAGAAGATCTGTGGAGAATCACAAACTGCAGAACAATTGAATATCAGAACCAGAGAGAAAGAGGAAAATGACAAAGAAAGATGATGAGACACAAACTACTGATCCAGGACAGAAAAGGAGTCCGAGACGAGTCAGACGGAACAGCATTAACAGTGGAAGGCCAAACTGTGAGTATTTAAGATAAAACGCGGTTACACATATTTCATATTCCTGCAATACCGGCTGCAGTTTCAGGACTGCATATAGTGCCACTAGCTAATGCTACTCCAACAGAGGAGACCTGACTCAGACGTCAAACAAACAGATCCAAAGACTAGACCTACGGATAAATGATTCATTTTATTATCTTTCCACCTTATTTTTAACATAAGAGTGGGCATGATGACCATTTTAATCTTGAATGTGCAAGGCTTTGGGTGTCAGCAGTCTCCAGTTATTATTGAGCAAAAACAGTTAATTCAACTGCTGGATGTTGGCATTCATTTTCAAAATATTTAAATGTATTAACATACTCATAAACACACTTGTTTGTAGCGCAATTGTTTTAAAGTTTACTGCACTTTAAGTGTGTCTCACATCAGACGGAACTGACAATATTCTCTTTCCAAGAAAACTGAATTTAAAACCAGAATAGTTGCTCATATATTGAAACAAATTATGTTAATTACTTTAAGAGTGTTACCAAAGTATATGTTTAAGGGTTAGGACAATATATCAATTAAATACAAATAAACAACTAAATTCTTCCTGATGAAAAATGAAATACAGAATTTAATAGTAAGTGCTATAAAATAGTTTAAACTGCTAATATATATAAACAACTATAGGATCCTAGAAATGCAGTCCTGAAACTATTGCAGGAATACCACAGTCATGTCAAGTCAATGTGAAGTTACATCTTCTCTGGTGTCTGAATGTGTCAAATCAATCCTGAACTTTACTATTTATCCACTTATATAAAACTATAATCAGACGTTTCTGTTTTTACTGTCTAGTTTCTGAAGATCCAGACAGTTTCATTCTGATGTTTCAGAGAGATTTACAGATGAGGTGACGCACACTAATCACATACACAAACTAAACAGAGTAAATTATTACAGTTACTCTGTGTGTTAAAGTTCTGAGAGTGTTTTCTCTTCAAACAGGTGCAGTGCCTTTTACCTGATCAGCAAAATATTTCTTAATATTCAGTCACTGATTAAAAAGTGATTGTTTTATATTGTTTATTTTTTTTAGCATTATTATAGACATTATCCAAATATTATATATCTATATAATCAACCGGTATCATGTTCATAGTTAAGACAGACACTGTTACAGAATAAGATGTGTACAGTATGAATGGGTTTAAAGGGTAAAAACAAAAATTCTGTCATTAATTACTCAGCGTTTCCCTCATGTCGTTCCAAACCCGTAAGACCTTCATCCATCTTCGGGACACAAATGAATATCTTTTTGATGAAATCTGAGATTTCTCTTCCTCCATTGATAGCTACGTAACAACTACTTTGACGCTTCAAAAAGTTCATAAAGAGATAGAGTAGTAAAACTAATCCATATGAAATGAGCGGTTTAGTCCAAATTTTCATTAAAAATATCTTCATTTGAGTTTTAAAGATGAGCGGAAGTCTTACGAGTTTAAAATAACATGAGGGTGAGAGTAATGACAGATATTTAATTTTTGGGTGAACTAACACTTTAATGTTTTTTTTTTTTTTTTTTTTTTTAAAGAATCTGACAATCGCTGGTGTGTAATCACAGTATAAACTGTATGATACATTAGTAAAACATTTCATAGTGATGAAAGAATATGTACGTATGTATATGATTGATTGCAAGTAGACTGGGATACAAAACACAGGAGAGAAACAGACAGATCTATCAAACTAAATGCATAACACCTCAAGCACAAAGGTCACTGAAAACCTAGTGTGTTTGTATTGATTGTTTTTTGTATTTAATGTTGTACAAGACAGAATTGTTTTATTTCTAAGTGTGGCAGATCATTTCCTGTTGAGGTTTCTATAGTAAACTGAGCCAGTGTATACTGTGTTAGATATTTTAGTTCTGTCTTTCCAGTTTACTGAACGAAGTGTATTGATTAATGCATTGCATTCAGATCTATTTATTCCATTTATCTGTATGTAATGAAATTGTGTAGTCATTCAAAGCAAGTAAGTTGTGAAATACACAATATCCTCACAGAGGATTTAATAGAATTAACTATTTTTAAAAGGAGATTACTGGTATGATATTTTTTTTTTGATTTTGATTTTTTTTTGAATAAAATAACTTTTACTATAATACATCTAATCTACACAAGAGAGAATAAACCTGGTTCACTTTTTATATACAAATAAATAAAATTAAAACTGCTTCTTTTTTCCTATTGTAGTTTTTTCTTTCAGTGGGCAAAGATGAGTGAAAGAGAGAAATGTGTTTTTTTTTTTATGGATTAGTTCATCACTAAAGCTTAAATGAGCTGTGCCGACTATAGCACAAACTCTTACACCGATAGGGTTCTTACAAACTGACATGAGCTTTTTGCCATTGACAAGTTCAGACATGAGCAGCTTGTAACACCTCTGATATTATAAGTTATAACCCTGAAGAAGTTGTTGACTTCTACACTCGAGAGAGTGAATTTTTAAAACAATATCTATGATGGATTATCACAGCGCTTTGTCTACCGTCCCACAACCTTTCTATTCTGTGCCGTTTTCATTGCAAGGGACAAAAAAAGAAAAAACCCAGACACTAATTAGGCTATGTTTAAAAACCACCCTGATTCAGTCACTAATGTGTCATTTATTTGCTTGCATTGAAAAGTCCCTTTTGATTCATCACTCATAACCACAGGTTTATTTATGTCTAGAATTCTGGAAGACTGTGCCAGGGAAGCGGAAGCTTCTCAATGAAGGAATGACACGTCAACGGAACAAGTCACAAAAGGTCCAGATTGACTCTATGAACTTTGCTCACATCACAGGATTACAGGAAGAGAAACTGAACGGATTCATCCACCTGCTGGACTCAAGCTATACACCTGGTGGGAACAGGTGTTCTGCAGGTGAACACAGCCCACTGAGCTTCTACAGATGCCAACATTGCAAAGACAATTTTTGTGTTACATCTTCAAGGATTATAACAAACGTCTTACTGTGACCCCGTAAGTGTTCATCAGAATGTGACCCACGGGGTCAAGGAGGGAAATCTGTAAGACTGAAAATACTGGTTGAGGTCTGAGACAAAAGGGCCCTGCTGGCTAATTAACATTCAACCTCCCCATACAACCTCACTTCCTCTCAGGAACAACTAAGAACTCACACAAGAACATGGTTTAATGTGAATGTTTATCATTGACTGTTATGTTTTTGGTGTCATTTGAAATGTCTCAAAGTGAGTGGTACAGATATCTCATATCCAGATACATCAAATAAAAGGTAATAAGGTTTATAGAAGTTTAGAGAAAACTGGTTAAGCCATTTGAGGGTGGTCTCCCCCATCCCCCATGTCAGGAGGATAAAGGAAGGTGTTCTCCCGCTCTCTGGTCTCTTCTTTGCTGGACACGAATGGACAACGCATTCTCATCCCAAGGCGTCATATACTGACGCTTTGGACATTTCGTCTACATCGAACGCACATGGCACCCTTTAGCGTCAATATGAGACGCACAGAGCTTTGTTCGGTTATGGGTAGGTTTAGGTCTGGGGTAGGGTTAGGGTTAGACCGCTAGGAGGCGCCTTCTGGCCCATATCTATCTGCATATCATATTGACGCTAAAGGGTGCCATGTGCGTTCGATGTAGACGAAATGTCCAAAGCGTCAGTATATGACGCCTTGGGATGAGAACGGGCTGGAATGGAATAGGTGGTTTCTCTCTCTCTCTCTCTCTCTCTATTAAATTGTTACATGTGATTATTCTAACTGATTTTGACATTGTTCATTTAATGGTTAAAAGGAATAGTCAAACATTCGCTCACAATTAATGATCCAAAGATAGCTTAAAACCTTTTCATTTATGGAGTCAGATGAAATAACGAGAGAATACCTGATTAATGTATTGTAAATTTAACCAACCAATACTTTGCATGAGTGAGGACAGAACACGTGATAACCTTTTCCCCGTGTATTGGCGAACCGGCGTTGGACCAATATATCGGGCCTTACAGTTCTGAGAACCTCACTAAGGAAGCACAAGTGAACAGAAGGAAAGTGTTAGAAAGTTTCCCAGATGTTTTAGAAAAGAAAGGACATTCAGGAAATCAATTCGACGTACCTTTAAATGTGTTTGAGTTGAAAAAAGCAGTCCTTAATGCAAAACAAACTACTCCAGGAAAAGACATGGTATGTTACAAAATGATAGCAAATATGACAGTGTGGTTATTATCCGTGTGGTTTTGTCGTAAAAATATACATATTTAAAACTTTATAAATGAAAATAACTGGCTTCTGGCTTCCGGCAACGGTCGACGCGCGTTCACGGGAGATGGATGCCGGCGTATGATGTAGCATAGGAAGCGTTGTACCTTAAACGTAAGTTTAAGCATCCAGGGTAGATGCAGGCCCGGACCATTTTAAGCCTAATAAAAAACTTAAGTATAGCTAAATCAAATAACTCTTCACGGAAATCCTGAGTGGAGTTTTGTTTTGCTCTGCTCTCTGGCTGTGCTGTCGCGTTCGTTCTCATCACGACACTTCCTACGCTACGTCCTACATCATACGCCGGCATCCATCTCCCGTGAACGCACGTCGACCGTTGCCGGAAGCCAGTTATTTTCATTTATAAAGTTTTAAATATGTATATTTTTACGACAAAACCGCACGGATTACCCTCAGAAGGCCTTCGTTTATCCCCCTGGAGCCGGATGGATTACTTTTGTGAAGGATGCATGCACATTTTTGGGACTTGAAGCAGCTGGACCCCATAACTTGACATTATAACCACTGAAAGATCTAAGACATTTTCTAAAATAACTGAAAATGTGTTCGTCTGAAAAATGATTGACATATGCATCTCGAACGGCTTGAGGGTGAGTAAATAATGGGTTTAATATCATTTTGGGCCGAACTATCCCTTTAAAAGACTGCTGGGAACATAGTAAGTCCAATTACAGAAGTTTTGGGTGGATTGGCGATGTGAAAGCTGAGAATATAGGGTTACATAAGTTACAGTACTGTTCAACGGTTTCAGTCCCTCCTATTCCTCCATGGTTTTTCCCTATACCAGATGTAGATTTAGGCATTCATAAGGAAATCAAAAACAAATCAAAGGAAGTAGCAGTGAGGGATATTGTTAAATATTATCTGGATATGCATTTTTCTGACCATACATTCATATTTACAGATGGTTCCAAGGATCCAAAGACAGGACACGCTGGGTCAGCAGTATATATTCCACAGAATGGGGTAATATGTCAGGAAAGAATAATTTATCAGTATACACTACAGAGCTGGTTGCAATTTTGTTGGCCTTGGAATGGGTAGAGGGAAATGATTTAAATAACTCAGTGATTATATCTGATAGTTATTCAGCTTTAGAAAGCCTGAAATCTGGGAAATCTATAAGAAATGATATAATTCATAAAATTTGTATGCTTTTGTATAAGTTAAATGCAAAGGATTTAAACTCAGGTTTCTTTGGGTACCTGCACTTGTTGGAGTGAAAGGGAATGAGGAGGTTGATAAACTTGCAAAACAAACACTGAAACAATAGAATATTACAAGTTCCATATAGCAAATCTGAAGCTAAAATGTTCATTAAAGCATATGCAAGATCAAAATGGCAGGAGTATTGGGTGGATCATGATAATGGGAGACATTTATATAATATACAACCAGAAGTGGATATAGGAAAGACAGAGTGTAGGAGTAGAAGAGAGGAAAGTATAATTACGGTCAAGAATAGGACACACAGGGCTCAATTCTTCATTGAAGATAATAGGGAAACATCCAACAGGGAAATGCCAACATTGTAGTCATTTAGAAACTGTAGAGCATATTTTATTTCATTGCACAAAGTACAGCCAAGAAAGAAACCAGCTTTTTCAGTCTCTCAGAATGGTCAATCAGAATAATTTTACAAAGCAAGGTTTATTAGGGAAAACATCCAGTAACATTTATCACTTTGTTATTAAAGGGGTGGTTCGGGATTTTTGACATCGGACCTCATTTTTAAGTCAGCCTGGTTGTTATTCATCAGTGGAGACATTTTTTATTTTTTATTATCCAGTACTTATATTTGGATAGTTAGCCTATGCTAGGCTAGCGCGAGTCAATGGTATATGTGTTAGCCAGCCATTAAAAACCGTTTTACCCACTCCACAGTGCACCAAATTCAAATCAATTATAACACTAGACTATCGATGTAACGTTATATGTCCGTTGAGAGAATAATGTTAGAAATCAAACTTACCTTTCATCTCAATGATCCCAAAGGAACTAGTTTCTCAGCAGCTGCGGAATTTTACTTTGCTCCGGTTAGTAATGCGGCAAAAAGTAAACACAGAACAGAAGCGCACTACAGTCGTTACATCCAGCTAACGTTAGCTAGCATTCCTCAGCGATATCAAAGTCGCGGCAGGTAAATACACTTGCGTCATGTGTGTACCGGCTCACTCGGTTGCCTAGGTAATCAATATCACTCCGCTGCTGCTGTAGTTGGCTTATGATTACAGGGAACAAATTATAACTAATGCAATGTGATGAAAGGTAAGTTTGATTTCTAACATTATTCTCTCAACGGACATATACATCGATAGTCTAGTGTTATAATTGATTTGCGTTTGGTGCACTGTGGAGTGGGTAAAACGGTTTTTAATGGCTGGCTAACATATACCATTGACTCGCGCTAGCCTAGCATCGGCTAACTATCCAAATATAAGGACTGGATAATTAAAAAAAAAAAATGTCTCCACTGATGAATAACAACCAGGCTGACTTAAAAATGAGGTCCGATGTCAAAAATCCCGAACCACCCCTTTAAGTTTCTGAGAGACACAGACTTAGCCAAAAGGATTTAATTATTATTTTTTATTTTTATTTTTTTTGTTCCAATAGCTCCTGATTCACACTCCAGCCCAGTCGGTGGCGGTAATGCACCGTTAAGTTGGTTTGCCAACCGCCATAAAAACAAAAGAAGAAGAATAAGAAGGTTGCAGAGTGGGGAGCTAGTAGGGCATCCCTACAAAGTATATACTGGGCACTCATGAGATCTGTATTTGATTATGGATGCATTGCCTATATGTCAGCAGCAGAAACAAACCTCAAACAGTTAGATGTACTGCAAGCACAAGCCCTAAGAATCTGCAGTGGATCATTTAAATCATCGCCGGTATCAGCTATGCAGGTGGAGATGGGAGAAGTACCGTTAGGTATAAGACGAATGAAGTTAATGTTGGCATATTGGGTTAATATCCAGGGACAAAGTGTTTCACATCCTGTAAAAAGTGTACTGACAGACTGTTGGGAACATAATGAAACAAGTTTTATGAGTTTTGGGTGGATAGGTGATGCAAAGGCGAGGAATATAGGACTAAGTCAAGTACAGTATAGCAACACGGTCTCAATATCCCCCATCCCTCCTTGCCAACCGTTGACCTCAGTATTCAACAGGAAATAAAGGATCAATCCAAACAACTTCCAGTGTGGTATATAGTGCGGAATTATATTGAGAGGCATTTCCAAGATTCAGTATTTTTATTTACGGATGGATCAAAAGACCCGAAGACAGGATATGCCGGTGCAGCCGTGTATATTCCAGTGAATGATTCTTACATTAAGAAAAGAGTTTCTAACCATTTATCAGTTTATGCTACAGAACTATTGGCAATTTTAATGGCCCTGCAGTGGACAGAAGAAATGCGAATGAATAACATAGTTATTGCATCTGATAGCTACTCGGCACTGGAAAGCATAAAATCTGGCAGATCATCTTTTAGGATGGATACACTGTAAAAACGAACTTTTTGGTATAGTAATATATATTAAATTAACCATCATAATTTTTACTTTATAAAATTAAAATTCAATGAGAACTAGAATTTTCTAAGTAAAATTTGAAATATCTACACATTTAATTCAAGTAATAAATTAACTGGTTGGAAAGAGTAAATCTTATTATATATTTGCTTGTAATATTTAAACATTTTATAGTCACTTCACATAAACATAGTAATTTTAAGTAAATTTTAATCGAAAAAGTATAGCGCGTTTGAATCCGCACATGCGTGTTTGGACAAGACAGTCTAACTGACACTTTGGGTCAGACGGATTGACGAGCTGCTGCGTGGCTGCTTTTTGTCCTGTTTGAGGTAAGTTTGTCTTTCTGTTTTACATTTAATAAAAGATGGGTCTGTGAGGATTTTGATTGATGATTCTTGTTTACTTGACTCAATAGACATTATCGTATAACTGCCCGCGGTCTTATAACATGGATCTTATAACATGGCCTCGTATTAGTGTAACGGGTCAGGGTTATCCATAGTACATTAACGTTATAACCCCGCCTTTACATTTCACTTCCTACATTAGTGAACGGATATTTAATCAGAAAAGTTTTCAATAGTTTTATAGATTCACAAAGCACTGTTTTTCGTGTAAAAATTTCAAACTGATTGGATACCGTTGTAACTGCTAACGTTAGCTTACTAACACTAGGCCTTAAATTTAACATTAACCGCTTTCCTGCTGTAACGTTAAGTAACGTTAACGTTATACTGTTGACTATGGAAAAGTTTGAATTTTCTTAATGAATATTGCCCAGGAAGGTCTACACATAAAGCTACAATTTTTCAATTGCACTAAATCGTGCATAAATGAGGTCTCAAAACTAAGGTCTGTGTTTCTAAAAGCATCGTGCGCTAAGTTGATCGTAGAGATAATACTTTTTTTAGTAAGTGTATGTGTTCATTCTGTTGTGATAATGAAGTCACTTTCTATTTTTGTTTCTCAAAAGATTTATATTTTTTCTTCTAAACTGTATGCAGGAGGACAGCTGCAGTGACATCACTCAGCACATCATTCAAATACTGGTCGTCCATCCATGGTGCTGATGGAGAAGATCCAATTGATGCATCCATCCTTCTTAAAGGAGAACTCCGGTCAATTTTAATATTTTTTTGTAAATTTGAAGTGCTGTCAGTACAGAGAACAACGACAAAAATCGGTGTTGCCTACACGTGTTATCCTTTTTTTTTTTTGCTGCCCTGTTTGCACCCTGTTGACTTAAATGGGGCACGTTTTAAACCTGCTTTTAGCCTCTTAACATCCTTGATGTGTCATTACAAGTGCACAGCTAATGTGAGTGATTCCTTCAGAGTGAACACGAGTGAATCTGACTGCAGTAGATCATAGGTAACTCAGCAACAGTGGAGAACTCGACAATCGACTACTGTGGACTTCGACCGAAAACAGGAAGAAAATGCAGGTATGAGCGCTGGCTGAATTAACATCACTTTTATCCATATCTTTCACATCTACTGCAGTCAGATTCACTGTGTTCACTCTGAAGGAATCACTCACATGGCTGTGCACTTGTAATGACACATCAAGGATGTTACGAGGCTAAAAGCAGGTTTAGTACTTGCCCCATTGAAGTCAACAGGGTGCAAATTTTTAAAAAGAGGATAACACGGTGTAGGCAACACCGATTTTTGTCATTGTTCTCTGTACTGACAGCACTCCAAATTTACCAAAAAATGACCGGAGTTCTCCTTTAATCTTTACCCAAAAGTTCAAAGATTAAGGATGAAGTTGTATTAAATGCTATGGTATGATGTAACTGTTTAAACATTCAGCTGTTCATGTTTTAATACATTAAAGTTGTAATGGTATTCTTTAAAAGTTCACTATTTCAGAGTGCTGTTTTGAATGTTGAATGTTTTGCATATTTTTTTTTTTAAATACATTTGTTATGTTTAAAACAAGGGTTACAGTATAATTCTGAAGTTTTACTGAATTCACCTGTGTCAAGAGATGACTGTGAATGTTCATTTTTGTATGAAGAACATTTTTTGATGACTGAAAAATAAACTGTTTAATTGTGTGATTCGTGAAAAATATAGAGAAAATGTTAATTTATTTATGTTCATGATTATAAAAAAGAAATTAGCAATGTTTACATAATTATAGGGAGTATTATAATTTCATAAAACTAAGTAAATGAAAACAAAAAAAATTAAATAAAATCTACTTATTTACTTCATTAAACGGTAAGATTTACTTAATAATTTCATAAAAGCAAGCTTCCTAATTATAAAACAATAAATAAACTTTACTTAATTACTTTAAATAAATATAACTTCTAAATGAAATGTAAATAGGTAATTTTTACTTAATTTCTTCATGAGCGTTACATTCAATACTAAGTAAATTTTACTTGATAATGACACGTAAGTTGTACTTGATATTATAGCAGTAAAATTTACTTAAAATATACTTGTGCAAATTGTTACGAGGATTTTATTAAGTAAATCTTACAAGTAGTTTTTTTCAGTGTATAATTAATTAAATATTCCATAAATTGTATAACATAAAGCTTATGGGTATATCAATTCAATTTATTTGGGTTCCTGCTCATGTTGGTGTAGTGGGTAATGAGAAGGTAGATATTTTGGCTAAACAATCTTTAAAGTTAAAGCAGATAGATTTACAAGTTCCATTAAGTAAAGCAGAAGCTAAAGTGTTCATTAGGAAATATGCACAATCAGTATGGCAGGTACACTGGGATGGTATTGAAACAGGAAGACACTTATATAATATTCAACAACACGTCGGTGCTGGGAGGAGAGAGAGCAGGAACAGATTTGAAGAGAATATTATTACCCGTCTGAGAATAGGTCACACAGGATTGAATAGTACATTGTTTAAAATTGGCAAGCACCCAACAGGGGAATGTAATCACTGTAGTCAGCAAGAGACAGTTGAACATGTAATACTTCACTGCAGGAAATACAACAATGAAAGACGTCATTTTATTCAGTCACTAATTAAAGCTGAGCAGAAAGATTTTTCTATAATAGGTATACTAAAGGAAAAAGCTATATATGATAGTATTATTAAGTTTATTAAAGAAACGAAATTAAGTAAAAGAATTTAGGCGTTTTTTTTCCCTTTTTTTTCTCTCATGAATTCCCATACATATGTCGCATTATGTCAGTCCTATAAGCATGTATTCTGTCCACACTCCAGTCCAGTCGGTGGCGGTAATGCACCTACAAGTTGGTTTGCCAACCGCCAATAAACACCAAAGAAGAAGAAGAAGAAGAAGGTTGCAGTTCGTGAGCTAAAAGAAAGATAAATATGGCAAAGGAAGAGGACGAGACACAAACTAACAAACCAAGAGAGAAAAAGATGCTGAGAGAAGTAACACAGAGCAGCATTAACAGTGGAACACCAAACTGTGAGTCTTTATGATGTTTAAGATAAAACACTGTTATTGTCTTTCTTCTTCTCTGGTGTCTGAATGTCACATCAGTCCTGAACTGTTATTTCATCTGATATATAAACTGTACATGAAGATGATCAGATGTTTGTGTTCTAGTTTCTCATGACACTGACAGACCTGAAGACTTTCATTCTGATGTTTCAGAGTCACAGAAGAGGTGAGACACACACACTTCATAAACAGAGAATACATAGAGAATTAAACTATATATATTGACAGCTGTGTTATAGTTCTGATAGTGTTTTCTCTTTAGAAAACCAGCAGGAAATTCATTAAATTCAGCCACATAAGCAGTGCATGTCTTAAGATCTATTCATAGTTTCATAGTTAAAACATGAAAGATGAATGTGTTATACTGTACTGGATGTTTTTCATATAGTACATGTTTTTTATACAGTAAATAATGAAGCTTTACAGAATATACTCTATATCCATTTACACTGACAATAATTATTTATGATTAGAACACAATGTCATAAAGGTTTCAGAAAATATACAGTGGAAATATTAACTAATTAATTTTTTTTTACACTTGTTAAAATAAATATGAATACTATTTCTGTTTTCTTAAGCTGTTTGTGTTTATTTTCATGTACTTTATGTCTATGAGTGAAGGTCAGAGAGTAACATGTGTTTCACTCCTGCAGGGTTCAGTGACTGATATTAGAGCTGGTGGACAGGATCAGACATGAACTCTTCCACAGAAACATCTGATAGCTTTACTATTCTGAACGATGCATGAAACTATATTACCTGCACTTCTTGTGCATATTTCCTCTTTATGATGAATCACTTGTATTAGCCTACTTCATTCCTCTTGAATTGAATTGTTTGCATCAACTGTTGTTTTCCTGTTATTTATTGTGAATAAATCTATATTGTGTCAAACACTAAAGATGGATTGACTTGTTTTCATATACAAGTATATTAATTTTGCGTCTGCTAAATAAATGTAAAGTAAATGCCAATGGTTATAAAAACAAAACAAGATAACATTCGATAACTTCTGTCTAGATTGTCTGAAAATGTGAGATGAATTTAGTGAACATGGTAAAAAAAATGTGAAAACAAAACATCTTTTGGATTTATCATTTTAAAAATGTTGGTCTCTCTCTAGTCTTAACTATGGCATGTGTCCGATGACTTCACTAAAACAAATGTCCTACATTAGATGAGAATGAGATGCTGGCTCACAGGATGATATTTATTATAACTCTGTTGAGTTCTGACTGCAAACACACTCAATGTTACGATGAGAATGAGATCAGACACACAGTTCAATGTATCAGTGTCAGAAGAACAGAAGATCACACGATCATCTATATTTATTTTTCCAGGAAGGTCCTATTAAGATTAAAATAGATCTCTTCTTTCCAGGGAATATTAATACACCAAACAAATTCTAACAAGCAACAAAAAAAACAAAAAAAAATAAACAAAAAAAAAAGGATCAGATTGAGGTTGAAATATCAGAGTTTAAGAAGTTTATGAAAACTAAATTACTTGATGTTCATGAGTAACTATATTTTGGTCAGCCTCAATATTTTTCAACAATACTAAAGTGATTCATCAAACAGTTTAGCGATTATTTATAGGCTACTGAAAATATGTTTAATTTTCATCCATTCCTAAGTAGGGTCGTGGGATTAAAGGTTGGGTAGGTAGGAATTGTCTAAAAAACTTATTTTCCAAATTTGTTTAAACTTTATTTATATATCAATACATAATTAAAATGTAAGTACTCTGAAAAAGAAAGTATAAAAATCGAGTGTCTCTAGACCTCTCACGACTGTTTTAAAGACAGCTCATTATTTCCATTCACTCCACCCCCTCCCTTCTGGGCTCCTTCCAAAGCCACGCCCCCAAAACACATGAACGCGCGACTCCGACCGCTGAGCTGGAAGACGCATTAATTTAGCCAAGGCGACATCTAGCATACAACCGCTCATAGGTGTATCTATGACAACTGCTTACTACTTAGGATCGCTTCCGGGTCACGAAAAAATACCAATGCAGAATTAAGGATTACGACTTTATACATACGTATTTTGATTTCCGATTTCCATCTATAAACACATCAAGGACAATCGGATAACGAGATTGTTTTTCGTTTTCCGTTTTTTAATATAAAATCAAAAAACGAATAATGGGTTGTTTTCCGTTTTTCGTTTTCCTATTTACTAATGGTAATTGGGAAACCGGCCGTTTTTCGTTTTTGTTTTTTTCCTTTCAAAACGAAAATCTGTTGGCCGCCAAGTACACGGACCCGGGCCACTGATGACGGCGGATAAACAGTTATCGCACATTCACTGGTAGGGACGAAACATCAACAATATGCTTTACATTGACTATGGCCTGCCCATACTTTGACTACAAATTTGGTCCTCAAATCATTACGTATTTTGCAATACATGTAATGTAACTTCATAACGTTGCACTCTTTCTATAAGTTATAAATAAGCTAGCAAGATAATAATGGTAACGTTACAGTATCTAAGTAATTATTCTAGCGATGTGTAATGCTAAATAAGGTTTGCTAGTACATTATTTCAGCAACATGACAAGCCAGTGAATTAGCAGGTTTCTATTGTTGCTTTGCACAGTGCGTGACATTTTATCTGTATGCTATGCGGCTAGAGCTTTGACACTGAGTCAATGGGCTCCGACGGGCTTGTTTATCGTCATCGGTCTTTTTCCGTTTACCTGTCTTTGTTGTATGAGCTGGTGCCACTCGAGAAATTGGCAGTTTTGCTTGTTTGTCCACCATTAGCACAGCTGCGGCACACCGGCTATCTTGATTTTGAACGACTGTAGGCTGTGCGAGAGAGGGGGGGTGATGATCAGCGCGTACACAAGCATGATTGACACTGCTAAGACACTCCTCCTGGCTCTGATTGGTTGTTTCTTACCGGGAGTGGTGTATTTCTGCAAATGGCAATAGGACCACTGGGAGGAGCCTGGGGAGCTTGATTTTTTCACAGATTATCTGTCTCATATTCTACTGTCAGGACATAATGACAGTTTGAACAAATATGTAAAAAATACATTTTTACAGAAGTTACCAACTGCAGCTTTAATATTCATGGAGAATAAAATTTCTTATTTTTCTTTTGGATTTGGGGTGAATTATGCTTTATACCTTCATGTGCTATCAGAATTATCGCAAATACAAGTTTCCTAGCTCAAAATTGGACATGAAAACCCTCTCTAGTCATATTTACTACTAAAAACTGAGATAATTTTTGAGTTGGCCAGACATTTTCTCTTTGTAGATCGATCGCACCGAGAGGAACGAGGAACAGGGAACAAGGAACGAGGATAAGAGCTTATACACATGGATTCAGTCCAAGTCATAGCTGAGACTAAACAATCTCTCTCTCTGTGTGTGTGTTGTGTGTGTGTGTGTGTGTGTGTGTGTGTGTGTGGTGCTGGGGATTTCCAGCATGTGAACAGAAGGAGGGATTATAGGAAATGTAGTGTTGGATGGTGACTGAGCGGCTGGCCGTGACAATTATATTTTCATGATATAAAACTGGGTGTTTATAAGATAGATGACTTTTAAATTTTACGATGGTGTCCCTCACATGAGGATGATATTTGGGGATACGTGGCATCTAAAAGACTGATAGCATGGTGAATGTTTAAGTGGTTCAATGGTTTTCAGTGATTGGTTATATTATTAGGCTATTATAGATTATTAGATTAATAGATTACAGCAGTAGAGCGACGTCAAATCATGGCATCACTTTAGAGTGTTTTCTTTTTCATGATACCCCAAACCCCAATACATAAATTAATACAAATTCCACATCAGCTGTTTGTGGCATGATCCTCCTTGGTTTTTAAGTGAATTGTGACTACATTCTTCCTTTAATAATAATAATTATATATATGAAGAGTTCAGATGCAAAAGCCTCTAAGTGCCGTCTGAAATTTTCTTCTAGAATAATAATTTTTATCAAGCTTGTATATTTAAGTTCAGTTATTTCACTTAAATGGCAATGAAACGTACCTATTAATTGTCATTTAAGTGAAATAACTGAACTTAAATATACGAGCTTGATAAAAATGATCATTCTAGAAGAAAATTTCAGATGGCACTTAGAGGCTTTTGCATCTGAACTCTTCATATATATATACAGTGAGGAAAATAAGTATTTGAACACCCTGCTATTTTGCAAGTTCTCCCACTTAGAAATCATGGAGGGGTCTGAAATTGTCATCGTAGGTGCATGTCCACTGTGAGAGACATAATCTAAAAAAAAAAAATCCAGAAATCACAATGTATGATTTTTAAACTATTTATTTGTATAATACAGCTGCAAATAAGTATTTGAACACCTGAGAAAATCAATGTTAAAGGAGAACTCTGGGCAATTTTTAAGTTAATCTTGATCGTTAGACCTTTGTGAGTACTGTCTATAGAAAAAAAAAACGAACCGGATCAGTGCTTGCAACACGGAGCTGCTACAGCTAATGTCCAGAGCTCCCACTCAGCTATAACGGCAGTTATGGGGGCATAAACGTAAAGAGTGTCTTTGTGCCTGTTAACAAACACAAAATGCAATTAAAATGTCTGTCCAACATGAACAGGACCCTTACATGACAACAAGATGCGTTTAGCAACTTTGCCATTGTTTAAATTCACCTAAATAGTGTTTTAGACGGCTAGCTGTAGTCTCGCGCTGAAGTCCCGTGTTTACATTACCTCCACAGTGGTTGCACGCGTCTTCGTCCACGGAATGGCATTTTTCTTCAACCGGCCCCGCTGTGTTGTGTCTGTGTAGTCATCTTTTTCAAAGTGTTCGCTGCAAATGCGGTAATCTTTAGCGCGTAGTACTCTTATGGGAGTTTGCACATCAAGTTGAAGTACAACTAGCCACAACTGCAGAATATCGAGGTCATGGAAAGGAATTAAGATGAAAATGTAAATTCTTGTATTTTCGCATTCTGTTGCCACAATTCGGAACGGCACAAACGCGAACCATTTCTTCTTCACTTGTGAGCAACTCCGATCATCACTCTTCACACACACGACACTCCTCCCACCTGCACACTGTTGTTTACCTTTTTCCGGCTACAACTGAGTTCCCACGGGACTTCAGCGCGAGACTACAGCTAGCCGTCTAAAACACTATTTAGGTGAATTTAAACAATGGCTAAGTTGCTAAACGCATCTTGTTGTCATGTAAGGGCCCTGTTCATGTTGGACATTTTAATTGCATTTTGTGTCTGTTAACAGGCACAAAGACACTCTTTACATTTATGCCCCCATAACTGCCGTTATAGCTGAGTGGGAGCTCTGGACAATAGCTGTAGTATCTCCGTGTTGCAAGCACCGATCCGGTTCGTTTTTTTTTTCTATAGACAGTACTCACAAAGGTCTAACGATCAAGATTAACTTAAAAATTGCTCTCCTTTAATAAAAAGTTCTCCTTTAATATTTGGTACAGTAGCCTTTGTTTGCAATTACAGAGGTCAAACGTTTCCTGTAGTTTTTCACCAGGTTTGCACACACTGCAGGAGGGATTTTGGCCCACTCCTCCACACAGATCTTCTCTAGATCAGTCAGGTTTCTGGGCTGTCGCTGAGAAACACGGAGTTTGAGCTCCCTCCAAAGATTCTCTATTGGGTTTAGGTCTGGAGACTGGCTAGGCCAAGCCAGAACCTTGATATGCTTCTTACAGAGCCACTCCTTGGTTATCCTGGCTGTGTGCTTCGGGTCATTGTCATGTTGGAAGACCCAGCCTTGACCCATCTTCAATGCTCTAACTGAGGGAAGGAGGTTGTTCCCCAAAATCTCGCAATACATGGCCCCGGTCATCCTCTCCTTAATACAGTGCAGTCGCCCTGTCCCATGTGCAGAAAAACACCCCCAAAGCATGATGCTACCACCCCCATGCTTCACAGTAGGGATGGTGTTCTTGGGATGGTACTCATCATTCTTCTTCCTCCAAACACGTTTAGTGGAATTATGACCAAAAAGTTCTATTTTGGTCTCATCTGACCACATGACTTTCTCCCATGACTCCTCTGGATCATCCAAATGGTCATTGGCAAACTTAAGACGGGCCTTGACATGTGCTGGTTTAAGCAGGGGAACCTTCCGTGCCATGCATGATTTCAAACCATGACGTCTTAGTGTATTACCAACAGTAACCTTGGAAACGGTGGTCCCAGCTCTTTTCAGGTCATTGACCAGCTCCTCCCGTGTAGTTCTGGGCTGATTTCTCACCTTTCTTAGGATCATTGAGACCCCACGAGGTGAGATCTTGCATGGAGCCCCAGTCCGAGGGAGATTGACAGTCATGTTTAGCTTCTTCCATTTTCTAATGATTGCTCCAACAGTGGACCTTTTTTCACCAAGCTGCTTGGCAATTTCCCCGTAGCCCTTTCCAGCCTTGTGGAGGTGTACAATTTTGTCTGTAGTGTCTTTGGACAGCTCTTTGGTCTTGGCCATGTTAGTAGTTGGATTCTTACTGATTATGATTTTAGATTATGTCTCTCACCGTGGACATGCACCTACGATGCCAATTTCAGACCCCTCCATGATTTCCAAGTGGGAGAACTTGCAAAATAGCAGGGTGTTCAAATACTTATTTTCCTCACTGTATATATATACAGTATATTTGAGTTGGGTTTGTCTGATTTGATCTGTCCTCTTTCAGTTTTTCCGCTCTTTTCTTCTCTGGTATTTAACCCTCTGAGGTCTGAGCTGTTTTCTGGCCCTGGAGGTGTTCTGACATGCTCTGACATTTGTGCTTATTTCTGTTACTTGTGACATTGTCATGGCTAAAGTCTTATTACACTGTATTTAGCACAAACTCTGCTACAATAATATATCAGCAGCATGTATGTAAAAGTTTGTAGTTTTGAGATAATGACATTTATGCGTGGTTTGTGAAAATACCAAAACAAATTGTCACTGAAATAAGGCCATGAAACCCATACTGATTATTTCTTCACAAGACTTTTGAAAATTGTATCACGTAGCCTAGAATATTTGCTCCAAAACTATGTGAAAATCACCCTGACTGCTCATTCAGATAAGACAATATATTGATTTAAAATTTCTAAGATGTGTTTTGTGTGAGAAAGCCATATGCGAAGAGGCGTGATCATCTCATGAATATGTAAGCCTTCAACACCTGAGAAAGACAAAGACACTCCCCTAACTGCCCTATTAGGAGCTATCAGGCCCTGTCATTCAGAGCAACCTTGCACAAAGAATGAGGAGATTTAAAAAAGAATGGCTTTTAGATTGTTTGGATTTATTTACAACACAACATAATCCAAAAATACACAACAAATGACAAAAGAGCACATTGAAAACAATGATCCAAAGACAGAGACCTTTGTGCCATTCCTAAAAACATTGTACATACCTTTCATTTCCAAGGTGTTTGATTTTCACTTTACCATGTTCATGTACAGAGACTCACGTGAATGTTGAAGTCAGCAGGACTCAGTGCGAAGATGGATTTTGTTGAAACTGATTTTATTTTAGGTATTAGTGACAGGCCTATAGTAGTGCCTTATTAAAGGTACAATATGCAAGAATTTTTTGCCGCTAGAGGGCGCTACATTCCAAACAACAACAACGGCGTAGCTTGATGACGATGTGAAGGAGCGTGGAATGATGGGAACTGTCGTTTTAAACTCCACCGTGGATGTAAATCAGTCAGACGGGAATTGAAAAATCATGTTCATGGATGACGTAAAGTTCTATTTTTATAAATGTTGCGTTTAATGACATGCTTTTTGTGGCGAGGGGGGCGTGGTTCAGCGCGGTCTGTGATGGGAGAGAGAAGAGACGAGCAAGTAGGTCAAGTGCAAATGACGAACACCTGTGTCTTATTGCAGTATTATTGGCGTGGAGAGACCGCTTATAAGCCGCGCTGGAACGAGAGAGAGACTGGAGAGAAAATTGGACGCAGGGGAAGAAAACCGGTGGATCCGAGCTCTCATTTTTGAACTGTTTTGTGCCGTCGCGGTTGCCACAGTGAATGCGCGTTGTGCGCGGCTTTTGTTTGTTTTGCTTTATTTGAATAAAGTACGAGTCCCAGTCACGCGCCGACCCCTGTCTTCTTCCTTCCTGGCTCTTAAACCTCATCACACTTTTATTTCATTAAAATGAATTAACCGCAAGAAAAGTAAGGTTTAATACTAAATTGGTTATCATAGATGTTACTGTATTTGTTGAATTCATTGTTGTGATAACGCTGCGCAGTTTTACGTGTTCTAAACAATTGTTGTAAAAGTACATTCGAACATGCCCACATCATTTTCCAAAATACTGATTAATCTTTATGTATAACACATGCTATATTTATGTACATGGCCATAAACACCAGACGTGATAAACAATGTCAATAAACTAAACACAAATCTAAAGCAATAATACTTTCCTTACATAAACATAACTATTACCGAATGCTACATTTGGAAAATATAAAATTAAGCATGCTTTGTCGACAGAACCAGCTGCAATCGGTAAAGAATAATTGTGTTCCATAACGACTGCACGAAACAAGCTAGTTTGTTGCTTGATAGACGCTACAACTACAACTTCCGTATTTGTCCAGGACTCCACGCAGTACGAGTGGAAACCGAGGGTTTGACGCGGATATGACGCAATTGACTGGCGACTCCCAGCTCTCCCCTGTTCTAACGCCCCGTTTCCTTGGTTAAAATCGCAATTTTTTCACGATTTAAAAATAGTTGGAAACATTTGGGATATTGTAAGTAATCAACTTAACAAAATATATAACACTGGCCTTGAGATTTTGGGATATTTTAATGCAAAATTCTTACATATTGTACCTTTAACTGAATTGATCAGTTAAAATGAAGAACTTATAGGCTACATGATGATGCATATCATATATAGGCATATAGCCAACTATTTGATAAGGTTTAACAAAAATGCCCCAGGAAATAAATTTATAGCGGAAATATTGTCAGAGTTCTGTCACTTCTGTTTGGGTTACATCTTGGGTTGGTGACAGAGCTCTGGTATTCCCGGTTTGTCATGTGTTTGTGTCTAGTCTGGTTTATTGTGAGCACCTGGCTTGTCATGTATTTCCTTGACCTTGTGCCATGTGCTCTCCTGTCGATTGTCTAGCTCCTCCCATCTTGTTACCTGATAATTGATTTTTTTGCCCCACCTGCCTTTCTTGTTACCCTCTTTTGTTTGATTCCTATTTAGTCTCCCTTTGTTTGCAATCCTGTGCTGGTTTGTTGTCTAAGGGCGCTTTCACACTGGCAGTTTAGTGCGGACCGGGGCACGGTTCGCATGAAAAATCGCTAATGTGAACGCTGTCATCGGACCCGGGTGCGCACTAGAGTACCGAACCCGAGACTACCTGGAGGAGGTGGTCTGAGCTCGGTTGCTCCCGAACCGTGGCGCGGTTCGCGTTAATGTGCAAGCAACACGGACTCGGGTGCGCGCTTGTTCAGGAAGTATAGTATCCCGCGCATGCGTATCACTGTTGATATCATTGTTCCCTATCGTCCGGTCACTACGACGTACGTCGTGGTGAACGACGAATAGGAATCTCGCTAGAGAGGCCAATCTACTTCGAGTGAAACTAAAACAAGCCAATACACATTGGCGTGCAATCATTTGCATCAGCTGCGCAGCCTCGCAGCGCGGGTATTTAACGAGCAGCTGGTGTGATTGCACTTCAGCTTTTTGCTTCGGAGCCAAGCACTTCGATGCGTCTTCTGAGAGTGAAATCAGACGAGCCGTTGGATCTCTCTTTCGGTGCGGGCTTTAGAACACGGCAGCGGGGACAGTCTTCTCTTTGTGTTTGTTTGTTTTTCTGTGTTTTGTCCAAAAAAACTGAGCAAACAAAAAGCTGTTCTTACAGCTGGTAAGGTGCGCCGTTGAGCGCTCAAAGGCTGTTGTCACAGCTGGTAAGACAGCGAGAAGAGAGAGAGCGCACAGACGGGTGCACATTCCCGTCTGTGTTCGCAGTGTCTGTTCCCCCT
Source organism: Leuciscus leuciscus (assembly GCF_965113295.1). Classification (NCBI taxonomy): domain Eukaryota; kingdom Metazoa; phylum Chordata; class Actinopteri; order Cypriniformes; family Leuciscidae; genus Leuciscus; species Leuciscus leuciscus. The sequence goes on from NC_138740.1 coordinate 38,531,784, forward strand.
GCGTGTTTCAGCACCAGTGAGAGCAGTCCCTAAAAGAGCTTGCACAGATAGAGAGCGTTTTTTTCAAAAAGAAAAAAAATGACTTTCTATCTGTGTGTTTCTGGATGCGGTCGTTACCTGGGTTCACGGGATGGTCACCAACACTGCCTCGTGTGTCTGGGCATTAAACACGCTGAGGCAGCGTTGGTGGATGAGTCATGTACCCATTGTGGGAAGATGACCATCGCGGAGCTGCGGTCGAGACTCACGTTCCTGCAAAGGGGCGGAGTCCCTGTGCCTCTGCCTCGATCCAATCCTCCTCAGAGGGTTGCTTCGGGCAGTGACACGGGTGACCTGAGGATTACGGTGAGCGCGTCTCCTTCGGGGAACCAACCCCCTAGGAACCCTCACCCCTCTCACGCTCCGCAGCCAGTGGAGCCCCCATTGGAGAAAGCTGGACCATCCTCGCGGTGTGTACCGGTTGTCTCCTTTGGGGCTCCCCCTGAAGACCAGATGTCGATCGCTGCATCGGAGGGTGGGTCAGACCTCTCTGCGGACGACGACTCGGCACCGCTGCCTCCTTCGGGTGTGCCAGCGGTGCCTAAGACGGACCCGGAGATGATGGCCATGCTTTCCCGGGCCGCCAAAGGGGTCGGGCTCGTGTGGAATCCTCCACCGTGTCCCGAACCCTCGAGGTTGGACGATTGGTATCTCGGGGTGGCGCGTGCTGGTTCTCAGCAACCCACCCCAGTGCCTTTCTTCCCGGAAGTGCATGAGGAGCTTACGGGGACATGGACGGCACCTTTCACTGCCAGAAACCGTCACAGTGGTTCCTCCTCCCTCACCACCCTTGATGGCGGGGCGGCTAAGGGATACACGCGTATCCCGCCAGTGGAACGGGCCGTTGCGATGCAACTGTGCCCTAACTCCACTTGGCGTGGAGAACCGTGTCTTCCTTCCCGGGCCTGTAAGTACTCGTCGGATTTAACCGGCAAGGCTTACAAGGCCTGTGGGGAAGCCGCCTCTGCCACGCACGCTATGGCGTTGCTGCAGGTCCATCAGGCCAAGGCACTGAAGGACCTGCACGAGGGTGGTCACGATCCCCAAGTTCTTCAGGAACTTCGTATCGCGACGGACCTCGCGCTTCGTGCGACGAAGGTGACCGCGCGGTCGGTGGGTCGTGCGATGTCCACCTTGGTGGTCCAGGAACGCCATCTCTGGCTGTGTCTGGCCGACATGAGGGAGACCGACAAGCTCCGGTTCCTTAACTCCCCCGTGTCCCAGACCGGCATCTTCGGCGACGCGGTCGAGAACTTCGCCCAGCAGTTCTCGGCTGTACAAAAGCAGACTGAGGCCATCAGACACATCCTGCCGCGACGGCCAGCTGCTGCTCCCACCCCACCGCCTGCGGCCCCTCAGTCTGCTCGTCGCCGAGGGCGGCCTCCTGCGTCTGCCCCTGCTCCCGCGCCGCCGCAGCAGCCTCCATCTAAACGGCGCCGTGGAGCCAGTCGCAGGCGGGCCGCCCCGCCCGTCCAGGACCCCGCTAAGAAGGGCGGCAAAGCCAGGAGCAAGCGGCCCTAGGACGGGCGACCCAGAGATGGCAGGGACTGCTCTCCAGGAGACGATGACCGCATCGCTCCATGCCCCGGAAGAGGGCCGGGTGGAAAATCCTTTGTTTCCTTTTGTTTTTGTTCCGCCGCTGGCCTCAAAACCAGCGGTACCCAAATTTTCAATAAAAGAGCAGTTTCTTCCGTCTCTGGGTCCGAAGAGGGCCCGGAGAGCAGTGGGGGGAGAGAATCCTCACCACTCTCATCCGCCTCTTCTATCGCCAGCAGGCAGCAGTGTGCAGTTCGAGAACGCAACCAAGCCGCCTCCTGCACCTCCGGCCTCGTGGAACCAGGTAAGTGTTGCACAGCACACTCAGACTCCGCTACGGGCCGCCTCCCAGAGAGAGCCTCCCGAGCCGAGCCCCTGTGTTCCACCTCGCTGCCCCACTCCGGGTACGCCTACGGTCCCTTTGGTCCCGCTTGTACGGTCTCTGCGAGCCTGGCTAGCGGTCCCCAGTCCGTCTCGCTGGCTCATTCGGACCATCAGGCTCGGCTATGCGATTCAGTTCGCCCGGCGTCCCCCCAAGTTTCGGGCCATCCACTCCACTACAGTGAGAGCAGCCGATGCCCATGTCTTGCGCACGGAGATCGCAGTCCTACTGGCGAAGGACGCGATAGAGCCGGTCCCTCCAGCCGATATGAGGTCAGGGCACTACAGTCCCTACTTCATTGTACCCAAGAAAGGTGGTGGGTTACGACCGATCTTGGACCTGCGAGTTTTGAATCGGAGCCTTCACAAGCTACCGTTCAAAATGCTTACGCAGAAACGCATTTTCGAATGCATCCGTCCCCAGGATTGGTTTGCAGCGATCGACCTGAAGGACGCGTACTTTCATGTCTCGATTCTTCCTCGACACAGGCCGTTTCTGCGCTTTGCGTTCGAGGGTCGAGCATATCAGTACAAGGTCCTGCCCTTCGGGCTGGCCCTGTCTCCTCGTGTCTTCACGAAAGTCACGGAGGGGGCCCTTGTTCCCATGAGAGAACAGGGCGTTCGCATTCTCAACTATCTCGACGACTGGCTCATACTGGCACACTCTCGAGATCAGTTATGCGAACACAGGGACCTCGTGCTCAGGCACCTCAGCCAGCTGGGCCTTCAGGTCAACTGGGAGAAGAGCAAACTCGCCCCCGTGCAGAGGATCTCTTATCTCGGTATGGAGTTGGATTCGGTCGCTCAGACAGCGCGTCTCACAGAGCAACGCGCTCAGTCGGTGCTGAACTGCTTGAACACGTTCAAAGGCAGGACGGCGGTCCCACTGAAATTCTTTCAGAGGCTCCTGGGGCATATGGCAGCGGCAGCAGCGGTAACTCCGCTCGGGCTGCTTCATATGAGACCGCTTCAGCACTGGCTTCACGGCCGAGTCCCGAGATGGGCGTGGCATCACTGCACTCACCGGGTGGCAATCACACCGGCGTGCCACCAGACCTTCAGCCCGTGGTCAGACCCCTCGTTCCTTCGGGCAGGAGTCCCCTTGGAACAGGTGTCCAGGCATGCTGTGGTATTCACAGATGCCTCTGCCACCGGCTGGGGTGCCACGTACAACGGGCATGCAGTATCAGGGGTGTGGACGGGCCCCCAACTGCACTGGCACATCAACTGCCTCGAGTTGCTAGCAGTTCGTCTCGCTCTGAGCCGCCTAAAAAGGCCGCTACAGGGCAGAGACGTGCTGGTCCGTACGGACAACACTGCGACCGTTGCGTACATCAACCGTCAAGGTGGTCTACGCTCCCGTCGCATGTCGCAACTCGCCCGCCATCTCCTCCTTTGGAGTCAGAAGCATCTGAGGTCGCTTCGAGCCATGTATGTCCCCGGTGTGCTCAACCGTGTGGCCGACGAGCTATCACGAGCTGTGCTCCCGGGAGAATGGCGACTCCACCCCCAGGTGGTTCAGCTGATCTGGAGAGAGTTCGGAGAGGCTCAGGTAGACCTGTTTGCCTCCTCAGAGACCTCCCACTGCCAGTTGTTTTACTCCCTGACCGAGGGAACACTCGGCACGGATGCACTGGCACACAGCTGGCCCCGGGGCCTCCGCAAATATGCATTTCCCCCAGTGAGCCTACTTGCACAGACCCTGTGCAAAGTCAGGGAGGACGAGGAGCAGGTCCTTCTGGTGGCTCCCTATTGGCCCACCCGGACTTGGTTCCCAGAACTCATGCTCCTCGTGACAGTCCCTCCCTGGCCCATTCCTCTGAGGAAGGATCTTCTGACTCAGAGACGGGGCACCCTATGGCACCTGCGTCCGGACCTCTGGAAACTCCATGTCTGGTCCCTGGACGGGATGCGGAGGTTCTAGGTGACTTACCCCCAGAGGTACTTAACACCATCACTTCTGCGCGAGCGCCGTCTACGAGACGTGCATACGCCTTGAAGTGGAACCTGTTCGTCGAGTGGTGTTCCTCCCGTAGAGAGGACCCCCGAAGATGTTCGATAGGGTCAGTGCTTTCCTTCTTGCAGCAAGGGTTGGAGCGAAGGCTGTCTCCCTCCACCCTTAAAGTACATGCTGCTGCTATTTCAGCATATCATGACCACATAGATGGCAAAACAGTTGGGAAGCACGACCTGGTCGTCAGGTTCCTTAGGGGGGCGAGACGATTAAATCCTCCTCGTCCCCCCTCCATACCCTCTTGGGACCTTTCCCTGGTGCTCCGAGCACTTCAGGATGCTCCCTTTGAGCCTTTGCAGTCAGCAGACTTAAAGCTTCTCTCCTTGAAGACTTTGCTGCTGATTGCACTGGCTTCGATCAAGAGGGTAGGGGACCTGCAAGCATTTTCGGTCGACGAATCGTGCCTAGAGTTCGGGCCGGGTGACAACCATGTTGTACTGAGACCCCGGCCTGGCTATGTGCCCAAGGTTCCTACCACTCCCTTTAGAGATCAGGTAGTGAACCTGCAAGCGCTGCCCCTGGAGGAGGCAGACCCAGCCCTGGCTTTGCTCTGTCCCGTTCGCGCTCTGCGTATGTACGTGGACAGAACTCAAAGCATCAGGACCTCAGACCAGCTCTTTGTCTGTTACGGAGGCCAGCAGAAGGGAAAGGCTGTCTCCAAGCAGAGGATGGCCCACTGGATAGTGGATGCCATCGCCTTGGCTTACCAAGCTCAAGGCGTGCCCTGCCCGCTCAGGTTGCATGCACACTCCACGAGAGGCGTTGCATCCTCCTGGGCGCTGGCACGTGGCTCCTCGCTAACAGATATCTGTAGAGCTGCGGGCTGGGCGACACCTAACACGTTCGCTAGATTCTACAGCCTACGTGTAGAGCCCGTGTCCTCCCGTGTTCTCACCCTAAACGGGTAGAAGCACTGTGAGTACCGGCTCTGTCGGCTTGCTGCATCCTACTGTGCACCTTATTACTCCAGAGTCAAAACCTGTTGAGTCCTCCAAACACCCTCGGCCCGGACATGGCGGAGTGTCCGGTGCCAGGCCTTGTCCGCTGAATCCTTGAGAACCGGGTCTAGGCTGGGTCCCATATGTGTGACCCTACGGGGATCCCATATGTGTATATTCTCCACGGCTGCTCCTAATGGAAGCCCGTGTCTTTCCCTTGGGCTAAGTCACCCATTACTCATATGCAGTACAACCCTCGGGTTAGTCCATATGTCTATTCCCACATAACTCTCCTTAAGAATGTGGCTCCCGCAGCGTTCCCCTCCCTCAGATCGGGCACGCTTTCCCAGTGTTATCCAATAATCTCACTGTATGGGTTATAACGGAACAACAGTGACGGATACTCTCGGTGTAAGCCCTCTCCTATCGTCCTTCCAGGCAAGAAGGTGAGGAGGCTTACACGGGGCGCTGGATGGGGTGCAGCAGCTGTGGCGCTTTGCTAGGGATTCCTATTCGTCGTTCACCACGACGTACGTCGTAGTGACCGGACGATAGGGAACGTCTCGGTTACATATGGTAACCCTCGTTCCCTGAGGGAGGGAACGGAGACGTACGTCCCGTCGCCACATCTGCGGCTACCCGCCGGGGCGACCAGCTTTTTCAGGCTTGGCTCCTCAGCAAAAAACTGAAGTGCAATCACACCAGCTGCTCGTTAAATACCCGCGCTGCGAGGCTGCGCAGCTGATGCAAATGATTGCACGCCAATGTGTATTGGCTTGTTTTAGTTTCACTCGAAGTAGATTGGCCTCTCTAGCGAGATTCCTATTTGTCGTTCACCACGACGTACGTCTCCGTTCCCTCCCTCAGGGAACGAGGGTTACCATATGTAACCGAGACGTTTCCTCACACACAACAACCATGAGTGGCAGGGGAACGTTGTGAAACACGGCGTCCCCTGGATATGTGCTGAATTACACCATGTAATGAACATAAACGTAGTTGTCTCTCACTATGTTGCGCATAATAGCACCAAAAAAACAGACAAATTACAGCTATGCTCAGTCGAGTTGTATTCTCCATGCGTTTTCCGTGTGCGTTTGCGATGACGTAAGATCACTTTAAACGCACCTGGGTTCGATACAACTAATTGAGTGTGAAACCAGACCAACGCTGCGGGGGGCGCCGGGAACTAGCGCACTCGGGTTCGGACCGCAGCAAACGAACCCAGTGGAAAAACGCCCTAAGTTCCCTTGTGTTTCCTGTTCCTGCTGATGCCTGTCCTGTTTTCCCCTCACAGGGAGTTTTTGTTTGTAGTGTTGTTTTATTTCTTTTGTTAAAAATACCCATTTGTTTTCTGCACTTGAGTCCTCGCTCCTTTCACCAACCCAGTCCGTGACAAATATCACCTCTTTATGGAAAAGTTTGTTTCTGTTGCTGCACATTGGCTTTGGAACATACATTAGGGGTGGTGGGGCAATGGATAAGACACATGCCTTTGGTGTGAGAGACCCGGGTTCGAATCCACTGTGAGACACCAATGTGTCCCTGAGCAAGACACTTAACCCCTAGTTGCTCCAGAGGCGTGCGACCTCTGACATATATAGCAATTGTAAGTCGCTTTGGATAAAAGCGTCAGCTAAATGAATAAATGTAAATACATTAAAAATGCAATTTGCTTCGGTGTACGGATCTACAATGCATGGCATAAAATGTGGTTAATAGTGGATAATTTGACGCGCTTCCGTGTCAAAGTGTCTGTTATCAGCGGATTCTGTTCATGTGTGCCCAGACATTTTAGAAATCACGACCAGCTGATGTTTTACGGCCATGTCCCGAATAAAGAGTAGGCCTATGTATGGTAAACCTATACAGTTAGGGTGATATTAAAGGACATAAACCGTAATATAAGATTTTGGCCATATTGGCCATATTGTCCATCTCTAAGTCATTTATTTCCTGCCTGACCTGTAAAGTCACGTCCACAAACCTTTTGCGTATTGTTTGGTCACACCACAAGGTGTCACTGTGGCCTCAAAGCTTCAGCACTGCCACTCTGAGCTCGATTGGTATGTCTGAGGTAAATAATGAATAATTAATTAAATGTATAAATAAATTTATAATTAAATAAAATTATAAATAACTGTATAAATAAATAAATGTAGACATAAATACACATATACATAAATAAATGTGAAAATAAATGAAAGTGGAAATAAATAAATGCATAAATAAATAAATGAAAAAATAAATAAATGTGGAAAAATATATAATTATACAAATTTTTTTTTTTTTTTACATTTCTTTGCATATTTATTTATGTATTTATTCATTTTTAATTTCTGCAGGTTTGGTCCTCCATATGTAAGTTGCTTGTGTAAAAAAAAGATTAATCTAACTTAATTATTTATTTAATAATACAGCCAAAATCAAAATGTGTGGTTTCCTACTTCTGCTGATATTATAGGAACTCTGAAAACGGTCCTCTTGTGGGAAAGCCCCTACTGATGGAGTCAACTTCCCTTATTGAACATCACTACAGGTATATTTATGAACAACAGCAGAACTGATCTTTTTTTGACATTTTTTTATTTAAAGTACATTATGAGAAATACTATGACTGTTACAGCCTACCTGCAACCATTTAGCGGTAAATTAATTATAAACATAACATGTAATATAGTAGCCTACATATTTTTTTTTGCAAAAATGCTCCTCTCTTGAGTACATTTCTTTTAGTCTACATGAAGACAATGTATGTATCAGGCGTCTTTTAAGGCGACGTGTCTGATTAGGCTTGTTTGAGATGAGCAAAATCTGTGCAGAACCGATCACCGGTGATCAGCGCGAGGTGCATGCCGGTTAGAAATGTGTCCGAGTGCGGTCCGCCTTGCTCTGATGTCAAGCTGACGTATGTCAAAAATCTCTCGCGAGCGCAAGGCGGATGTGTCGGATTCTGCAGTCGAGCGCAGTTGCTCTCCACTGACTGCGTTGATCATGGGTGGCAGTGGCTCAGTGGTTCATGTAGGTTGTCTACAAACTGAAAGGTTGGTGGTTCAATCCCCGGTTCCACCTGACCAAGTGTCGAGGTGTCCATGAGCAAGACACCTAACCCCAGCTGCTCCCGACGAGCTGGATGGCGCCTTGCATGGCTGACACCGCCGTCGGTGTGTGGATGAGTGAGTGAATGGGTGAATGTGAGGCTATGTAAAGCGCTTTGGTGGCCATAGGTCTGTGAAAGCGCTATATAAATGCAGTCCATTTAACATTTACCATCAAAAGCATCATGGGAAACGACTTGCTTGACGACACAGCTTAATGCTCATTGGTTTAAACAACTGTGATTTATTGTTCTCTTTTAAAATGTTTGATTTTAAGGCTCTGATAGCATGTTTTATGTGTTATGTGTGAATATTCCCAAACTATCTGACAGTGCGAATGCGATCTTTATGGGTTATGCAATGTAATTTTTATAAAAAAATAAAAAAATAAAAAACACACACACACATATGTCTGTATTAAAGAAAAAACAGAAAAAAATATTGATAAACATGTATTTGGAATGTGTAGCGGCCCCTTGGATATATTCATCAAGACGCAGAGAGTTTCATACGGGTGTCATTTTATTTCTTCCTCTCAACGAGCACCATGCACCATGAACACCGTGAAAATTACAGAAGAAACAGAAGAAATACAAAATGCTTCTATGTAGCTTCACAAATAATTTGCACATAAATTATGTTCACATATGAATCATGTTTACACACAATACAAATCATTTCAACAGATGACCAATATGAAATATGAAATGAAATATGTTTTTAAGCCTTTATGACAAATGAAATATCACATGCTTCTTTTAAATGAAATACAATATATTATAATTGTTCACAGAAAGAATATGTTTTTATATTGATGACAATAAACCCATAAACAAATGAAGTATTGACATTCTCTTTTCCTTAAACAAAATCTCTTTTTGATAATACAAACTCCACACATTTTCCTTCATACCTCATTCCGCTTCTCCAAGGGCGCTAATTCAAAGAGTTTCTGCCATCAGCTACCATGCTCTCTAGCTCGACACACCATCACAGTTCAGAGCTCTTAAAAATAACATGTACGAGCAATACAAAAATAAATTAAATCATAATGTAAACTCTTTCTTTACAAGATTCAAATGGATGAACACGATAAATAATTAAAGTGGTTACAAGTTTTTACCGTTCTTCCGACGACACGCGAGCACCACATTGTGAAGAGAGTGCGTCATAAAAAACATCCGAAGAAGAACGGCGCTTTTCAAAATAAAAACAGACAAGGTGACACCAGAGCTCGTCTACGGAGAGCCTGCCCACTCCCTATTAAGTCCTATTGTACCGAATTTTGGTTGTAGTTCCACCAGAGTTCCACTGGGGGCGATCGCCCATGAGTGCAAAATGAATGGGAGTCTATGGAGCTAGACGGCTAAATTTGTCTCTTTCACCCGATTGCCGTAGATGGGTTATAGGTCAAAAGTTGAATGAACAAGTACTTATGTCCTTTCGATTTCTTATAGGTTGAGTTGTTGTTGCCCATAACACGCTAGCATTCTGCTAATGAACGCTGATTGGTCAGTGAAGGACTGATTACGACCAGAGATACCGCTTGGTGGCATCGTGGCATCCGAAGCGGGACCAGAAACAAACAAAACAAAAACTCTTCTAGCACGTGTAGTTACCTGTGTCAGCTGTGTTGTGTAGTTACCTGTGTCAGCTGTGTTGTGTGTTTCCCTGTGTCAGCTGTGTTGTGTGTTTACCTGTGTCAGCTGTGTTGTGTGTTTCCCTGTGTCAGCTGTGTTGTGTAGTTACCTGTGTCAGCTGTGTTGTGTAGTTACCTGTCATCTGTGTTGTGTGTTTCCCTGTGTCAGCTGTGTTGTGTAGTTACCTGTGTCAGCTGTGTTGTGTATTTACCTGTGTCAGCTGTGTTGTGTGTTTGCCTGTGTCAGCTGTGTTGTGTATTTACCCGTGTCAGCTGTGTTGTGTGTTTACCTGTGTCAGCTGTGTTGTGTGTTTACCTGTGTCAGCTGTGTTGTGTGTTTACCTGTGTCAGCTGTGTTGTGTGTTTACCTGTGTCAGCTGTGTTGTGTATTTACCTGTGTCAGCTGTGTTGTGTATTTACCTGTGTCAGCTGTGTTGTGTAGTTACCTGTGTCAGCTGTGTTGTGTAATTACCTGTGTCAGCTGTGTTGTGTAGTTACCTGTATCAGCTGTGTTGTGTGTTTATCTGTGTCAGCTGTGTTGTCGATGCCTCGAGAGAAAAGAAAGTGCAGAGCGCGAAAGCACCAAAGTGACTGAAGGATTGCCGTAAAGCAGTATCTCTGGTCGTACGATGTGTATGACGTCATTGACACTTTAAAATACTTTTTAAAGCAAATAAGTGACTCTAAAAAAATCAAACACCCAGCAATGTGTAATTTCTTTGCATCTCCTTTCGAATAAATCATTCAAATTACTAGACAAAAATTATATCCTGAGAAAAGTGGATTTTGAGGGGTATAGCGCCATAGACCTCCATTCATTCTGCACTCGACCTGTGAGCACCCTCATGTGGAGCCAGAGTGGAACTGCAACCAGTTCAGAAGCCGGAAGTTTTCCGAGAGTGAAACTTCTCGCCTTATTAGACATTCTCTGGTGACACTGTCGAACTATAATGTCTTTTTAACATATACAAATAAAATTATATATTTTATAAACTGTGTAGGAAAATATTAATGCGATTTACAAAAGACATTTACAGAATGGAATTAAATAACAAGTACTTTGGGTGTCTTGTTCATTATTTATTTTCATATAAAAGCAACAGAACTTATATTCCATCCAGTTTATTAGCAACACTGTGCACGAGCGTGAATCCCGCGATATCAGTCTTTGATCTCACAGGTGTCTGATCCACTACAAGAAGAGAGATCTGTCCGGATTGCCTGCGCTTTTTTCACTCCTCCCCTCACTGCAGCGCCTACTCTCGACTACATTCCAGGCGAGGCGAGGCGCATCTCAAACAAGCCTATTCTCTCCTCCTCTCACTGCTTCGCTACTCTCGCCTACAGTTCAGTCGAGGCAAGGCGCATCTCAAACAAGCCTATTCTCTCCTCCTCTCACTGCTTCGCTACTCTCGCCTACAGTTCAGTCGAGGCAAGGCGCATCTCAAACAAGCCTATTCTCTCCTCCTCTCACTGCTTCGCTACTCTCGCCTACAGTTCAGTCGAGGCAAGGCGCATCTCAAACAAGCCTTATATCACGTCCTCAGTGGGATAAAGAGGAACTTCAGTCAGCTCAACGGCAGCAGAGAGGTCTGAACTGTGGTCAGGATTCCCTCTTTTCAGATCTTCACAAGGTGGATATAACACTTTGTCTTTAATTATTTAGTAAATAGATGTTTTATATGTATAAATGTATTATATGTATTAGATGTATTATAGTGAAACTGACATGTACTGCAGACCTGTACAGCACAACAACATTAATACAATTTTAAACTTTTTAAACAGATTATATAAAGGTAGAGTGTAATCGGATGCACTGGAGAACATTTATGGAGCTTCACAAACTGCAGGATAATTAAACACAAGAGAGAAAGAGAAAAATGGTGAACAAAAAGGACAAAATGTTACGATCTAATGAGCTGAAAAAGACGCTGAGACTAGTCAGAAAAAACAGCATTAATAGTGGAAGACCAAACTGTGAGTATTTATGATTTTTATGATTTATTTTATATTTCATCATCAATGCTGTTTAACTTTCTCTGGAGTCAATTCGATTCTAAACTGTGCCTTTTCATTCACTATACATACACTTTATAGGAAAAGCGTAGCCTAGGGAACTCCGACGTGTCGTCGGGGGAGTTCCCTGACGAATTGGGATCACGCTAGGGAGACCAATTGCCTTAGAGTGAATTAAAACGAGCCAATGAAAATTGGCATGCAGGATTTGCATTCCGCAGCCCGCCTACCAGTGCGGGTATAAAAAGGCGGAAGCAACGCATGCATAGTGCTTTTAGCTTCGGAGCCGACCGATTGTGTCCTCTCTGAGTGAATGAGCTTTAAGATTGTTTCTATCTTACGCTCTACGAGTCTGCTGTTTCGGGAAGGGATCTCTCTGTGTTGGCATGACGGCGTTTCAGCGACCGCGCGATTTCCTGTCTGCCGGCTGCGTCTACACACTGTTAATTCAAAAGCTGTTTTCACAGCTGGTAAACGGTTGAGTGCGCACAGCGGGCTTGCAGTTTCCCCGCTGTGTTGCCGCGTTGGGTCCCTGTGTGCTTCAGCACAATAAAGAGAGTACTTTCTTCCTGAAAGAGCAACACGAGTGAAGATCACGTCCTTTTCAGGATGACGTTTCACTCGTGTGTTTCTGGATGCGATCGTTTCCTGTCCTCATTTGACGGCCATGTTCATTGTTTCACATGCCTAATCAGTGTGTGAGACTACGTTCGTGGCTGGTTATAGTTCTCTCAGGAGTGCATGACCACGTCGGCACGTTGTTCGTCCCCCCTTTTTAAAGGCTCAAGCCGCTCAGTGTGCCGTGTGCCGTCGAGCGCCGATTGACAGCGCGGGTTGTCACGGCAACCCAGCGCGCGTCATTCGGCGCTCAAGATGCGCGGTCAAGATCAAGACTCGCGTGCCTCTATGAGGTGAGTCCCTTTGCTTATTTCCCGATCTAGTTTCTCTTCTGGTGCACCAGGAGAGGGCTACTTTGGCGAATAACATTGGTGATCTGAGGGTTACAGTGAGCACGAACCACTCACTCCTCTAGCGCATCACAAACATGCTGAGACTGTGTTCGTGGGTGGTTTGTGCTCTCTACATGAGAGCATGACCACGTCGGCACGTTGTTCGTCCTGCCTGAGGGCTTGAACGCTCAGCGTGCCGTGTGTCATCGAGGCGATGGCCACGTTCACTGTCTTGCATGCCTGGTTGACGGCCATGATCGCTCTAATCAGTGTGTTGAGACTGCGTTCATGGGTGGTTCATGTTCTCTCATGAGTGCATGACCACGTCGGCACGTTGTTCGTCTCCCCTTTCTCGTAAAGGCTTGAGCCGCTTAGCGTGCCGTGTGCCGTTGAGGCTTTCGGATGGGATTTTGGTCCTTCTCATGAGGGACCAATCATTTCATTCGGGGCCCCAGGGGAGGACAGATGTCGATCGCTACATCAGAGAGAGGGCTGTTATACTCTGAAAATGATGCTGACTGTAATGGTGTGTTCTCGTGCTGAAGATTCAGACTTGACAGCCACACTTCCTGGGTCTAAAGTGCCTGGATGCGTGTGAAAAATTTTGGCAGTATGGAAGCATTTTGGTGCCTATATGGCAAGCCAAACATGCCTAAATCTGCAGAAGTTTTTCCTCTCTCACTACCCCTGCACATTCAGTGCACGTGGGTAGTTCTGATTCGGGGTGGAGCTGCGCTTAGTGACTTACCGTGATTAGTCACAGCGCTGGCCCTCGGTCAGACGATGTCCACACTGGTGGTCCAGAAGCGCCTCAAAACCAGCCCGCTCGGAGTTCGTTTCCCCCCAGCAAAGGGAAGGGGAAACGACCCTGAGAGGAGCGACCCGGAGTATGTGATGTCTGTTCTTCGGGAGTGCGTGTCATCACCACTCCTTCCCCCGGGGGAGGGCCGGGTGGAGAATTTCATTTCTGTTCCGCCGCTGGTCATCCAGGCAGTGGTACCCAAAGTTTGAGCAGTCCACTTCCTCTGAGTCACTCACGGGCCCCAGTGCTCAGATGACAGTGAGGGCTACGGCCTTGTCACTCTCGTCTCTCGCTGGGTGAGGAGGTGGAAACCAGGACTCGATGCCCCCGGGCCTCGCTCCTCGTTTCCCCTCACGGTCAAGTCTGGCAGACCAGTAAGACCAGTCTCCTCCGTCCGAGAGGGTCAGAATGGCAGTGCGCGCCGCCCACGAACGGTGCCACTCCCGTTCCCCTCTCCCCAGCTCGCGGATAGCAGTGACGCAGCCTCGGCTGCGTCGCTCCTGTCTGCAGCTGGGCCCGGAGGTGCAGAGACCAGGTCACGAGGAGTCTCTGCCGTCTACCCACAGGTGGAAGCAGGTTGGTGTCAAGTTAAAATGCCCAGACCCCGCTCTCGGTCGCTACAATGCCACCAGAGCCGGGTCCCTGTCTTCCACCTCGCTGCCCCTCCACGGGTACGCCGGTGGTTCGGGTGGGTTTGTTGAGACGGTATCTGGAAGCCTGGCTTGCGCTTCCGGGTCCGTCCCGATGGCTCATCCGCACCATTCGGTTCGGCTATGCAATT